>NC_135784.1:67954401-68257489 GCF_051106095.1 Pogona vitticeps | reverse complement strand
CTCTGATACATAGTTTAGCTTGGTGTACTGGTCATGTAAACATTCTTGAGATACAATTGATGCTGAAGTTGAACGAGAGAACCATTGGAAACTGGGCAGGAACAGATAAAGCATGTCAACACACATTTTGAGTCCTTCAATATTAGGATCATCTCCTATAGCCACATCATGCTGAAGTCATTTACTGAGTATCCCGGACATGTAAAGCTTCACCTAGTGGTATTATAAGAATCAGTACATAAACTTTGCATTTCTAGTTGAGGATTAAACAAAACAAATCTGTTTCCTGCTTTACTGTGTTTCTTCTACAGTGTATTTTGATTAACACTCTGTAACATCACCAGTTGGGCTGTTTACAAGATATGCTTAGTTAGTCTTTTTATCTACTCTTACTTACAGCCATTTTTAAGTAGTCATGCTCTGGCATTGAAAAGCTAGATTTTGATAAATAGAGAAAATAACCTTATATGGATATTCTTCACTCATAAAGCATTCTGAAAGGGAAGAGCTCTATAGGTTCTCTGAATACATTATACGTATTTTTATTTATACCAGTGTGGAGATCTAGAATATGTTTACTATTTGAGAAAAGCTTAATCTCTTGTTGCAGTTCCACTTTTGGCATGTTTCCCTAGAACAATAAGGGACTGTTTAACAAGCTTTAAGGGAAATAATAGGATGTACTAAGCACAGAAGAATGCATAAGACAACCCAGCTTTTTCTCATTCCAGTAGATCTGGCATAGTGCTATCTTCAGATAGATGGTTCCTTAAAATGAGAATAAATTGCAATATGTGAAATCTGACCTTTTACATGCAAGAAAATATTAATGTCGAACCATGCTTTTGTTTGGAAAGAGTGATTTTTAAACTTCATTTGGGATTTCCAAAGGCTGTGTTGTATTTTTATATGTATATTTATTAATGTACAGATATCTGCAGATACTAATGTAACTTAGCATTGCATTGATCCGATTTTTTAAATTTCATATTGCAGCTTAATTGCTCCAACAAATGAGATTCATTCACTACAAACATCTTGTAAACAGCCTATATGTAAATCAGGCAGAAGAGAAACAAAAATTAAACTGTGACCATTCTGTTTTTAGCTGACTGTGTTTGGAGCATTTCTTCATAAGGGATCTTTCTGCCGGAACTACTTTAACCTGTTGGACTTGTTGGTAGTGGGTGTGTCCCTTGTGTCATTTGGCATTCAGTAAGTATTGGAGTGGGAATTCTGCATTTTCCCCTCTCTCCACCTTTTTTCCTCTCCTCCTTGTTATAATCATCTGTTTTGTGTCCATAAACAGTACTCATGAACCAGCTAGAACCATTGTTTTTAACGTGTGACGTATATTCATTTTGGTCTGAAATAGACAAATAAAATCCTAAGTTGCTCAAACACATTCCAAGCATTGGTTTTGGTATTCCTATCATATATGTGCTGTTTTATTATGTTTATTCAACTATATTGAAATATTACCTCTTTTAATAATATTGGTTTAGTTATGTTTGTTTATTTGTCTGTTTTAATGATGGCATTTTAATTATATTTTATTTGAATCTGTTAGAGAGACAAAAATGGAGAGGACAAGTTGCACAGATACAGATGGCTCCTACCATTTTTTGAAAGATGCTCTTTCACAAGGGAAAAGCATTAATATCTACCTATGTACAGTGGGGTCTTGACTTAAGAACGGCTCGAGTTAAGAACATTTTGACTTAAGAACCACTCTCATAGGATAATATTGACTTGACTTACATACTTAGATTTGAGTTAAGAACTGAAAAAAACCACGTGGGAGGCAGGGAAAGTGCAAAATTTGAACTTTCATTTAACGGTTGGCCAGTGAAAAGGGTGCCTGTCTGCTTCCTCACTCCTCCCAGCATTTAGAGAGTGGATTGGGAGACAGTCTTCAGACTGCCTGGTACTGTACTGCCTGGACTGTATTTTCCCTGCCTTCCCTGAACCTTTCTTGACCTAAGAAAAAAAAACCAAAATATCCCCCTCTAGTGGTCGAAGGCGGAATAGCAGCTTCCCATTAGTTTCTATGGACGGAAAAGAGCAGATACGGATCAAATGGTTTTCAATGCATTCCTATGGGAAATGCAGATTTGACCTGAGAACGTTTTGACTTGAGAACCACCTTCCAATACGGATTAAGTTCTCAAGTCAAGACCCCACTGTATCTATATTCTAAAGAACAGCTTGGAAGAAGTCCCTTGCTGCAGTTTCTATCTTGAGTCTGTTTAGCTGTGCTGTAGATTAAAGAAGCATGTTCAAAACAAATTTTTGTTAAGAAGAGCTTATGTCGTTGTGGCTTTTCCGGGCTAAACTGGGGCCTACAGGCAAATGGATATTCCAAGAATGAAATCAAGGGAGCCATCAAACCAAGAAAACAACACCAAACTGAAGAGGAAAAACAGCCACCAACAAATAAAATATTTTTGCCATGCTTCAAAGGAGTCACGGACCACATGGGGTAACTTTTGAAAAAACAGAACCTACAAACAGTATTCAGGCCCACCACAAAAATACAACAAATGCTACAGTCAGCAAAGGACAAAAGGGACCCCCTCAGCACTGCAGAAGTATACTGGATACCTTGCATTTGTGGACAGGTATATATTGGAACCACAAAATGCAGCATCCACGCCAGAATCAAAGAACATGAGAGACACTGCAAACTAAAACAACCAGAAAAATCTGCAGTAGCTGAACATGCCCTAAAACAATCTGGACATGAAATTCTATTTCAAAATACTGAAGTACTGGACAATACTAGCAATCATTATGTTAGACTGCACAGGGAAGCCATTGAAATCCACAAACACCAGCAGAGCTTCAATGCTGAACAGCCCGGAAAACCCAAAACCCACGACAACTATTGGATCCCGGCTGTGAAAGCCTTCGAGAATACACAGAGCTTATGTCCCTTGCTAAAGAGTTACCCACCTGGAGAGGCGCTATTGTATCAAAAAAGAGAGGAGCAGGAACAGGGATCTAAAAATAATTCACACATAGGATTTACTTACTAGTTAAAAGTAAATGAAATTATTTCAGATCTTGATGGGATTTTGTCCGTGTATACTACTTAATTTGGTCATAATAGCTTAATAACATTATGTCATAACAAGTTAATGCTTTGTTGTTGTTTTTTACTTTTCATCTAGATCAAGCGCTATCTCAGTTGTGAAGATTCTAAGAGTTTTAAGAGTCTTAAGGCCCTTGAGGGCTATTAACAGAGCAAAAGGACTTAAGGTGTTTATCTGAATTTTCTTTGCAAATGATATACTCTGATTGCAGACTAATAATAATAATTAGAAATATCTATTTCTAAGAAGATGTGAAGGATTCATTTTCAAGTAACTTGGAAACTTTGGGCCCAGTATTTATGCTGTTTCCATTAAAAGTGCTTTGCAGCATAATTCTGAAGTTTATTTCTCTTCTTGTGCTTTTCGCTAAATGCTACTGAGACCTTTTTTGCAACCATCTTACATATTGTGCTGTATTTCTGGGTTCTCTCTCAAATATAATATTCTTCATCTGGGTCCCGATGATATGCTGCTTGTCCATCCACAGTAGACCCAGACCTTTCCTGGTCTCGATCTACTGAATCCATGGTCCACCTTCTCCCCTGGCACTTTCTCACTGTCTTTTACACTAATGGGCTTCTTTATTTTTATTTCTTGTTCAAAGAAGGGAAGTCTTTTCCTTTTGTCCTAAGCAGCCATAGTTATGAGGCTCCACTCCTATATCTAGTTTGAGTGAGACGTATTTTGACATGTGTAGGATTATACTGTTAGATTCTGTAAACATTGCTTAAGTCTGTCTACTAGGTAGACGAACCCTACCAATGGCAGTGTCACCATTCTATCAGATAGGTCAGGGGACCCCAACTACCGGTCCATGGCCTTGGAAGGACCGGGCCACTGGGACAGATGAGTGGTGAGCAGAAGCAGGAGGTGAGCTGCATTAAAGCTCCGCCTCCTATTAGATCAGCAGTGGCTTAGAACCTAATAGGAGTGCAGACTCCTATTAGATTCTAATGCCACAGGCACAGCTGATCTAGCAGCAGGAGGAGGGAAGCGAAGCTCCGCCTCCTATCAGCATGCTCCTATTAGATTCTAATCCTGCTGCTGATCTGACAGGAGGTGGAGCTTAAATTGCAGCTCACCTCCTGCTTGCCACTCATCTGTCTTGACACAATACATATAATGAGCTTAATTCAAAGCTATCCTTGAACAACCTACTGCTTAACAAGTACCCTTTCCCTGGTCCTTGGGAGAACGGTCTTCAATTAAACCCATCACTGGTGTCAAAAAGGTTGGGAACCATTGCAGATAGGTGATATCCTATTTTTCTGTTGCAGATTATGAGAAGACAATTAGCAAAGCATCTTTTGCAGCACCAAATAAGATCACTGTGTATTTAAAATATAAAATGGATGAAATTATTGTTCTTTAAGCATAATGATGGAACACAAAAAAAATTATACTGACCCTTCTCTTTTCTTTCTTCTTCTACAGCACGTAGTTCAATGTGTCTTTGTAGCTATTCGAACTATTGGTAATATCATGATCGTTACAACTTTACTGCAGTTCATGTTTGCATGTATTGGTGTCCAGCTCTTTAAGGTAAGCAAAAGAAGCAGGAAGAGAACAGCTTACTTTCCCTAGAACATATAGAGTCATAGAATAATTGAACTGGAAGGGGCCTGTAAGTCCAACCTCCTCCTTAATGTGGAAATCCAAATCAAAGCAGATCTAGTAACATAACATCATAATATTCTAATCCTGGATAGTGGACTGAATTGGTAAATCATTCCGTTGTGAATCTCACTGAATTCCTTAAGAGGCTATTGAAAAAGGAAGACTTAGGAATTGTTAATAGTTAGTTAACCTTTTACCTTTGCGTTCTGTTTTACACACAGGGAAAGTTCTATCGGTGTACAGATGAAGCAAAACAGAACCCAGTGGAGTGCCGGTGAGAAGATTTTCTTTTTGCCTCTGTGAATGAATACATAAATACAAGACAACTGATATAATAGCTGTTTGACTTTCCTTCTATAGGGGAATATTTATTGTTTATAAAGATGGAGACGTGGATAGCCCCATGGTGAGAGAGAGAATATGGCAGAACAGTGATTTCAACTTTGATAATGTGCTTACAGCTATGATGGCTCTTTTTACTGTTTCAACTTTTGAAGGCTGGCCTGCGTAAGTATATCATTTGTAGTGTGTTTCTGCTGGTATTTTTCTTATTAGAAAAATATAGATCAAACTGTTCATAACATAACTGTACATGACTTGCCATATTTTGAGTTGCATAGAAGCATTTTAGATAAGAGACACTAACTTGTTTATTTTCAAAATTAAAAGTTTTATATGTGCGTTAAATAATAAAACACAAGCCTGAAATGTGAAAATCCCATCTCAATTATTTCATCTAACTTTAAATTTATAATTTAATAATTTTTTGTATTCTTTTTTTAATGCAATTTTGAAAAATATTAGCATTTTTACTTTAACCTGTTTAACAGTTTTGGCAATGAGTGCAATAACCTAAATTCATAGCTCCTGCCAACTTAATGGCAAATAAAATTCAGACTTACAGACTTGCTTAATTTAAAACATTTTTAAGTTTCTTTTTTTCTTTTTTCTTCTTAAATGCACAGGCTTCTCTATAAAGCTATAGATTCAAATGGAGAGAATATAGGCCCTATTTACAATTACAGAGTGGAGATCTCTATTTTCTTCATCATCTACATCATCATTATTGCTTTCTTCATGATGAACATTTTTGTAGGTTTTGTAATTGTTACATTCCAAGAGCAGGGAGAACAAGAATATAAGAACTGTGAACTGGACAAAAACCAGGTAATGAATAATACTTTGAAACTTAATTCTGTGGAACCAGTAGCTGTCATTTCAGAACAAGTTGTTCTTCAGCTGTTATACTTTACTGAGCAGGCTTGTCATGAACAACCATCATTCTGGTGGAGTGCGGGTATTACTTTCAGTCATGGAGAAAGCGTCATGTTGGAGTAAATGTATAGTTCTTGTGAGTAAGTGATAGTCATAAGGGATTAGGGCGTTGGTAGTCTCTTCACTCATTAAGCTCAGTAAGGGTGCCTTTCAAAAAATTTACCAGTCCCTAATCCCTTGAAGCTCCTCCCACTAATTTTCTCTCTTGTCTTCACAGGATCAAAATGGCTGATGGAGCCTTCATTTCTCAGTTATAAGTAATTTAAAACTCCTGTGAAGACTTCAGTTTCTTGTCTAAAGCCCTAGAATTCTGGTTGGGGGTGGGATTCCTGGAGGCTGAGGTCCAGGAAATCTGAAGGTCTAATGCCAGTAAGCAGAAGGATCCATGACACTTAAATAATTTGTAGATTACCTCAAATTATTCACAATGAAAAGCACCCAAGTTATTTGCAAAGCTTTCCAAATGAGATTACGAGGCAAAAACATAAGGTTCAGTGCCAGTTAGATGTAAAGTAATGCATACTGGGATAGAAACCATAAGGCAAAAAGCACCAGATCATCCGGAAAGGCCTTTATCTGTGTCCCACCACCCTCACAGGTGCATTTGGTGGGGACATGGAAAAGGGCCTTCTCCGTTGCTGCTCCGAGACTCTGGACGCCTTCCCACAGGAGGCCTGACTGGCCCCATCTTTGCTGTCCTTCCACAAACAGGCAAACACCTTTCTCTTCAGGCAGACTTTCTCTTAGTGACTGGACATCTAAGAGTGTTTTGTTAAAAAATGGGATTGTACTTTGTTGCTTTTAAAAATCTGTTTAGTAATGATTTTATCTACTGTTTTTAATATGTTTGTTTAATTATCTTGAAAATAATAATTTTTCTGTTTTTAGCTTTTAGTTTTACTTCTTTTTAATGTTGTAAATGGCATTGGATTAATTATAGGAGAAAGGCAGGGCAAAAACATTTTAAATAAATATGACTTTATTTAAATTAACAGTAGTTGATTATTAATTAATTATTTTAAGAGACTAGTATTTTCAAACTGTCCTTATTTTCTACAGATACCAGCTTGGTTTGCAAATGTACTAAAACAACAACATAATTAAAACTTAGCACACAACTATTCTGGATATATTTCCTGCCATTTTTAACAAATAAGTAGGGAGATTAGTACTGTATATGGGGAATGGTGATGAGTGCAAATGGTACAAATGATGACTATCATATGCATGTCATGCAACAACGTCTAAGAATATGTCCTACCAGTTCTGACTATTTCATCCCATGTTGCTTTGTGGACTGAAGCACTTAGAACTGGAAGATATGAGACAGAGTAATTGTTGCTCAACTGTTTCACAACTGAGAAAAAAAAATAGCTTGTTTAAATTAGCTTTTTTAAAAGACATTGTGCTGTTTGTTTGTTAATTGACCCCAAAATCAGGAAGTAGTTGAAGAGTTTGGGGGGGGGATCCTTTTTTAGCCTACTAGTTCTGTGCTAACCAAGGGATTTTAGAACTGTATTCCATAAGATCACTTTTCCAAAATCAAGTTAATTATTAAAAAACTGATTTGTTGTAGGTTTTAGCCATACTCCAGAGCTGTAGGCAGTAAAATTCACTGCTAAACCATTCTGGACAGCAAAGCTTGCTTTTGATGTGCTGGCCTAGAACATGGCCTCACTGCTGTTTTTTTACTTTTCTACCTTTAACAGCGACAATGTGTGGAATATGCTTTGAAAGCACGACCTTTACGTAGATACATTCCAAAAAATCCCTACCAGTACAAATTCTGGTATATGGTCAACTCTACAGTCTTTGAATACATCATGTTTGTCCTCATCATGTTGAACACCCTTTGCTTGGCTATGCAGGTAGGCACTGGACTCGCTGCCAGTTACTCATGAACAGAATCCCTAAGGAAACCATGGTATGAGCTAATAGGCTATATTGGTGTAGTTTAAGTATGAAGAACTTAAGTGCAATTTTGTTACCCTTAGAATTAAGCTCTCATTGATGTAACCTTATGACAGGAATGAGGATGGGAAGGATCTTTCTTACAGTCCTCACATATCCTCAAATTGAGGAGCTAATCTGGAGGACACATGGAGGAGGAGAGGAGGGGGAAAGTCTTGTTGTACTTCTGTCTATTCATGTGGCAGGGCATCCTGTGTTTGCACCTCTGTTTCTTTAGAAAAAGGGCAGAAACACAGTCACAGTGAAAGGCACATCATCAACCTAAGATATCTTTATTGCAAATCATTCTCTAGTTTCTCTTCAGATTGTATGAATCTTTCACCTTTTTCTTGCATATATTACTGAAAATGATGACAATAGGGCACATTCAATATGGTGTAATGTAGTTAGTTGTCTTACCAAGTATCTATCAAAGGGTTATTTTAGTATTAAAATATTTAAAATGTTAAATAATTGTTTTAAAAATTATAAAGTGTTTTTAACTGCATGCCTGCTCACTACAGCTCCCAGATGATGCACAATAAATAGATTTTAAAAAGATAATTTAAAAAATAGGATTAAAAAATATAAAATGTTCCTTCATTCTTCTCTATCAATCCATTTTGCAAGTATGTTCTACATATGGAAATAGTAGGCTTTGTGACCAAAGAGCTAGAGGTACTATACAGAATAACTCCGCCTGCTGATTGGAAGCCTCCCTTATCCGGTTAGCGAAGTATGATCTACTGGCAGCCTTTACCTTGGCAAGGTAAAGGTTAGTAGCGACCTTGACAGCTATCCAATTGAAATCCGTCGGGTCCTTTCTCCATTTGCGCTCTAGCCGTCTCCTGACCCACTTCAGTGCCCGGAGATCCTGATTAAACCAGGGCGCCGGGCAGTTTCTGTGGCGGAGAGGGCGTTTAGGAGCAATCGTGTCTACAGCCCTAGCAGCAGCGGCGAACCAACCGTCAACCAGAGCCTCGACAGGAGCGCCAGCCAGGTCAGCCGTAACACCTCTCATGGCTTCCTGGAATCCGATCGGATCCAGTAGCCTTCGAGGGCGAACCATAACAATAGGTTCCTGCTCCCTGCGAGGGGGGAGAGCCATTTTAAGGGTACACTTTATTAGGTGGTGGTCCGACCATGACAAGGGTACCGACTCAAGGTCAGTCACCATCGGACCACTCTCGCTCCCATTAGTGGAAAAGACCAGGTCAAGTGTGTGGCCACCCACGTGGGTGGGGCCGTTGACATGTTGGGACATGTTCAAGAAGGCCATGGTCTCCAAGAACTCAAGAGCTGGCCCGGAAGTCTCTGCCCCCGCATGCACGTTGAAACCCCCCAAAACCAATAGGTTCGGGGAACTCAACAGTGCCGTGGAGACAAAGTCCACCAGCTCCAGTAAGGAAATAGCTGGGTCGCGGGGAGCACGGTAGCCCAGCAAGATCCCAATACCATCCCTGGCCCCTATCGACACGTGGAGGGCCTCAAGACCCGGCTTTACCACTGAGGAGCACCTAGCGACCTCTGAGCTGGATTTGTGGACTATGGCTACTCCCCCCCCGACCCTCCAGTCTACCCTGGTGTTGGACAGCATAACCGGGCGGACAGATGAGTGCTGGGGGGGACCCCCCTCTCTGCCAATCCATGTTTCGATTATGCAAACCAGGTCTGCATCCTGCTCCAAGATAAGGTCATGTATTACTTGGGCCTTATTGGATACAGACCTGGCATTCAACAACACCAGGCGTAGAGTGGAGGGACGACTGGTCTGGCTACCTCGATTCTGGGGGTTGGTCACCGTCTCAGAACAATGCACAGCTTTCAGGCATCTGTCCATCGTTCTTCTAACACGAGCGGGGACGGCGCCAACGCCATATCTTCCCCTATCCGTGACCACAGAGATGTTTTGGGGCCCCTCGCTGGGGGGGGGCAGGCCTTCCATTCCATGACAAAAGGGAAAAGAGGAGGGAGCAAAGAAGGAAAGGGAAAAGAGAAAGAAAAAATGATTAAACTTAAAAACTTATAAGTATAAATAAATCAAATAACAAAAAAAATCATATACAATAGAACAAAATAAGAATAATATACTTCAAATAAACATACATAAACAAGGAAAAATATACATAATATACATCAAATAAATATACGTAAAAATAAAATAAAACGTTAATTAATTACAAGTCCCAGAGTAGCTATCCCCCACGAGCATCCCAGTGCTGGATGTAGGACCAGCGCTGCTTACTGGACAGCTCGATCACATGACCAGCCAGACGCTGGGGGAAGCAGAGAGAGAGAGAGAGCTCCATGGAGGAAGGGAGAAGACTCGTCCAGGTAGCGTAAATAACATAATACAAAGGAATTCTGTCAAGGATTTGGTGACAGGAAAATGCACAGAGTTATTGAAGACACTTACAAGTTCTTCTTCTTTTGCAAGATGGTTGTATTTACAATATTTACAAGTATGTACAGGCAGGCATCACATCAGCATGGCAGGAAATCATTACACAAACCGGTATAGAGTATAGCAGCAAATGGTGGAGAGAGAAGAGCATGATACAAAGACACTGTTCACTATATACATATACATGGCTTCTCTAGTCCAATCAGAAGACACATGGCTTCATCTTCTGCACCTGGGTGTCTTCTCATTTCCAGACATTGCATTATCTTCTCAGTAGTCAGAGTGACTCAGCATACACACATCTGTGCACAATGGCAGCTAGTTAATAACACATTTATCCAGGTTCAGGGCTATAAAATTTCTATATTTTGACACCCCTCCTAATTTTTTATGCCTGAATAAAACACATTCCCAACTCTTGTATACATTTTTCATGCTTCTGAGTACTCAAAGGCTTAGTCAATATGTCTGCTATGTTGTCTTCAGTCTGGCAATACTCTAATTCAATCAATTTTTCTTTTATTGCCTCCCTTACATTATGATATTTAATATCAACATGTTTACCTCTGTTTTTCACTCTTTCCGTTTCAGCCATGTGTATACATGTAGTGTTGTCCTCCATTACTTTTATTGCACCATTTGTTTCAATACAAGAACCATATATTTTCTAACCTTCTTTTAAACACGCATTTGTTACCTGTAACCTCTGTGTTCTGTAGGTAGCTTTGTTTCTGTAAACACTTTGTGCTTTTCCATGGATTTTATTTCATCATCCATGGCATCTTGCCATTTCCTCCTTTCAAAATCAGGAAGTTCCATTACCTCTTCATAATTTCTAGGTTCTAGGTAAACGTAACAAACTTTTACTCCACCCACTCCAAACCTCTTGGGTGGTACACCCTTGTTTGCCGTTTCAGACCTCCTAGGACTCTGTGTTTCTGACTCTTTCTCTGACTCACTAATGTGTTTTTCTTCTTCATCTTCATGTTCTTCATCTTTTTCAGTAGAGGACTTCGTGTCTTCTTCATGTGTTTCTGACTGCCTAATCTGACTCCTCCTTGTGTCATTTAATGGGATAAATATCTGGGAATTATCATGCACTTTATCCCAATTCTCACCTTCATTGAAGCTTGCAGACCTGGATATCACAATATTTCTGCTTCATTCCACAAACCTATATGCTTTTGATCCAGGCTCATAACCTAGGAACCTCATTTTCTTTGTTTTAGCTCTGCCTTTTCTCCTTAACTCTTTTGGTACGTGTACCCATGCAGTACAACCAAATACCCTCAGGTGCTTTAATGAAGTTTCCTTTCCAAAGAGCATGAAATATGGAGTCTGGTCTATGGCAGATGACCAAATTCTGTTCACTAAATAATTAGCAGTTTTCAGTGCCTCCGCCCAAAATCCATGATGCATTTCTGCATCTGCTAACAATGCATCCTTCATTTCCTGAAGCACTCCATTTCTCCTTTCAGCCACACCATTTTGAAATGGAGAATATGGACTTGTTTTTCTGTGGCTTATCCCTGTATTCTCTAGCCACCTTTGAAACTTTGTGTTCATGAATTCTGAACCTCTATCAGATTGCAGTTGCACCACCTGGTGGCCAAAACGTCTTTCAATTAATTTCACCCATTTCTTAAAGGTTCGAAAGACCTCTGTTTTTGATTTTAACGTAAAGCAATACGAAAATTGTGTGTGCTCATCCACAATAATCAATGAATATTTTGCCCCTCCTCATGAGGGTGAGAATGGTCCTATCAAATCAGCGTGTACCAGCTCAAAAGGTCTATTTGTCTTTCTGACACTCAGTTTCCATTTTGGAGCCACATGCGTTTTAGATTGCTTACACACCTGTCAATCTAAGTAATTTTTACAATCTTTTATGTGTACACCTCTAGCAATGTTTTCCATTCTCTGCACAGTTTTAAAGTTCACATGCCCCAGTCTCCTGTGTAGCAAATGTATGCAGTTGTTATGTTGTGGTTCGTTCTTATTCACCATGTGTGTGTCTTTATGTGTTCTGCTTTTTAATACATACAAACTTTCCTCTTGTTTTGCTTTTGCAACTACTCTGTTCTTTTTCTTAATTATGCATTCCCCTTTTTCAAATATCACAGAGAACCCTTGTCTGTCAAGGGCTGAGACGCTTAATAATTGACAGTCTATTCTGGGAACCAGTAATACGTTACTTATCTCTTCCTTTAGGCTGGGAATAAATATCCTTCCTTCTGCTTGAACGTCTGCTTTCTGTCCATTTGCCAGCGTCACGCTTCTCACCTCCGTGTCTCCTAGAAAACAAAACATTTCTGGATCGTTAGTAAGGTGATTTACAGCGCCACTGTCTATTATCCACACAGCTGTGTTTGCAACCTTGAACGCCTTATCTCTTGTTTTCTTAACAAGAGAAATTCCTTTCCTGTTGCCTTCTGCAGAGCGTCTGTAAGCTGCTGCTGGTTCCCTTCTGTTTGAAATTGTCTCTCCTTTTAAGCAGTTTTCTTTCTGTCCACAATCTCTTAGAAGATGATTCCTCGATCCACATCTGTAACAGGCTTTAATTGTCATGGCACGCCCATGCTGCTCTCGGTCTGTAGCTGGTATCCTTTTCATGCTGCTCTCTGGAATCTGTCTCCATCTCTCCCAGTCAGCTCTCACGTGGCTTCCTTCAGCACTTTGGGACCTCTCCTTCCAGCGATCCTGCTTCTGCAAAATTCTGCATGTAATGTACTCCAGAGTTAGTTGTGTTTCAGGCAAACTTTCCAAACTTGTAATCAGCATATCAAAATCAGTTGGCAGACTGCTCAAGATCACAAAGACCTTATGTTCCTCTGTAAAATGAACATTCATTAACTCCAGTTCATTGAACAGTCCTTTCATTGTTTGTAGATGCTTGGAAGCACATTCACCAGACTGCATTTGGCACTTATATAGCCTTCTGGTTAAAGAGATCTTCGTGCCTGCTGTTTCTCTTAAATAAATGTTTGTTAATCTGTCCCAGACTGCCTTGGCTGTGACAAGTCCTTGCACACGTACTAACTGTTCATCTTCTACTGACAAAATGAGGGTACTCAGAGCCTTCTCATGCTCTTGTTGTTCCTCCTCAGTTAACTGCGCTGGAGGATTACTCACATATGACCATAATGCTTCTCTTCTTAACAGCATTTCTGCCTTCACTGCCCATGTTCTATAGTCTTTGTCATTCAGCCTGTTTATTGCTAATCCTCCTATGCCTCCTGCGCTCAACGCCATCCTGCCTTCTCTTGCAGTTCTCTGTTTCCTTTCCCCTCCTGGGCTAACAGATGAACTGTCTTCTCCCAATTTTTCTATGTCACTGTCTCTCTCTTCCTTCATTTATATACTTCACCCACATTACTCACCACCGTCTTGACTTTAAATAGCTTGCGCAGCACACGTTGCTGGGCCCATAACCTCTGTCAAGGATTTGGCGACAGGAAAATGCGCAGAGTTATTGAAGACACTTACAAGTTCTTCTTCTTTTGCAAGACAGTTGTATTTACAATATTTACAAGTATGTACAGGCAGGCATCACATCAGCATGGCAGGAAATCATTACACAAACCGGTATAGAGTATAGCAGCAAATGGTGGAGAGAGAAGAGCATGATACAAAGACACTGTTCACTTATATACATATACATGGCTTCTCTAGTCCAATCAGAAGACACACGACTTCTGCACCTGGGTGTCTTCTCATTTCCAGACATTGCATCATCTTCTCAGTAGTCAGAGTGACTCAGCATACAGACATCTGTGCACAATGGCAGCTCGTTAATAACACATTTATCCAGGTTCAGGCCTATAAAATTTCTATATTCTGACAAATTCCTGGCTGGATTGCTGACTGGTGACATTAAGGGGCACATGAGGCATTGTTGATGAAAAGTAGAATTTGTTTCAGTTGCTCACTGAGTGAAAGGCTTTTAGTTCTTTTGAGATTTGTCATATTATTCAAAGCAACCCACTCTAATGATATCTTAAACCTGAATTTTTGATACTTTACACTGATCCTAATGGTGTACATAATTCAAAATGTATTATATAAAGTAATAGACCTCCTCACGTGGGATCACTCTGCCTATAGAGATACCATACAACTTTATTATGCTACTTGTTTCAGAATATTTTTTTTCTTTTTCCCATTTTCCTCTAAAAATTAGCTGCATCTTATGCTGAGGTGCGTCTTATGGAGCAAAAAATACGGTATCTCTTAAGCATGGATAAGAAAGAGATACTGGCCCTGAAAAACTGGCCTTGAATATACTTTGAGAGCATAAACTGATCCAGTGAGGTTGTTCGATTCGTGGAATTGTTCACATCTGTGGAACTGGAGACTGATTATTCTCTTTGGCCCCTCTGTGCTCTTGAAGCCTCCTTTTTGAATAGTACTGAGAACTGAAGGGTATAATGGAGGAGAAGAAAGACGGATTTTGCTTAGAGCCTTTATAACACTCTGTCTGTGTCATTAGGAGTGATGATTTACTTCAGTGTCAACTTTAAATATACATGCTTTGATCTGTTTAAATTATATCATTCTGAAGAAGACTGAAAAGCACACCTCAAATAATCACTCACTTAAACAGGGATTGCCATATAGCAAGGCATTATCAACTAGTATTCACACACTCTTTCTGGAGAAGTTGCTGGTTGCAGCCTTCTCTTTGCATGCAGGTATTAAAAGGCATGAAAACGCTTATTAGTTCAAGTCTAGAAAATAGCTTTTACTCTAAAAAAATAACTTTCTATTAACAGTACTATTATTATTCCTCTCATCTGTTTCATTTGCAGCACTATGGGCAATCTAAGCTTTTTAATGATGCTATGGATATTCTGAATATGGTTTTTACTGCTGTGTTTACTGTTGAAATGGTTTTGAAACTCATTGCGTTTAAGCCCAAGGTAAGAAATTATTCATGGTTTATTTAGGTGTGTCTTTTCATCTGTTATTTTAAAAACTGCTAGTGATTAGATAGATTGATAGACATATTTGAACAAAAGGCTATGGGTTTTACATGGTAAAGTATCAGGAAAAGATTCACAGAAATCTAACATCTGATAATACTATTGATGTGGCTGCAGGAAATGAGCTGTTGACATTTTCCCCCCTCATCAATATTTGCTGAGTATTAGCTAAAGGTCATGAGTGTATTAATGTGACAAACCTAACCTCTTCTAACATGTTTTATACCAAAGATGGTAATATTTTGATATGAAGTTTAATAGTACGGAAATACTAATCTTGAACTTTATCACACTATACTGTGTTAGCCATCAGAGTTAGGGATGAAATACCACATCTGACTGTGGTGATATAACATCACAATCTGTTGCATCATGTATAAAGTTATCAATAATGCTGGTTCAACATCTAATCATTTTCAAGTGGGTACTTTACAATTCTTTCTATTTCATAGCTCCTGTCTTAGTGGTAACAATTTTTAAAAGTGCAAACAAGCTCTTCAGTTGAGAAAGTTTTATATAAATCTGAATGTTAAAGAAAAATGAGCTTGTCAAAGAGAATAGATATCAACAAGTTAATTATTGGCTTAGTATTATTATTTTAATAATGGATTTTTTAATATTACAATCTAAATCTAATCTTTGTTTTATGTGCATGTCCCAATGATATTGTTGTGGGGGCAAAGTAATTTCCTTGTTATGGTGAGCCACTGTCACTATATTTTACAGTCCTACTGCTGTCCCATTGAGGGTCAAGTCACATGTGACAGGAGAGTTCTGTGATAGGTGTTCATAATATCTTTATCACAGGGTGATTTTGGCATAGGTAATGAATGGTTCAGGAAAGATTAACCCTTTTATCCTATGCTGATCCCCAACTAACGTCCTCCCACCAGTTGAGGAGAGAAGAATCTGTGGGTTGAGACCTGAAGTGTCTATATTTCCCGCTTTGAAGCCAATAGAAATGTTAGATGGGGAATTAGATTTGGGCTGTGGTACTAGAGCAAAATGTTTAGCACACATACCTCAGTGCACCCCTGACCAAAATTGGAGATTTCACTGCTTTTTCTCAAATTCAGTGGTGTCATAGCAGAGTCTGTGTTGCCATGAAAGAAAAACCCTGTTTGGTCATTAAAAAGGTGTTTGGAACCCATACATGTTAAGGGGGGAAATCCTAGTCCTGCCCCCACCCCACCCCATTGTAACATCGAACAGGAAAATGTGACTGACTAAAGAAGAGGATGCTGCTGTGCCTGGGTAGCTTTTCCGTCTGAGCAAAAAAGCTCTGGAATTGGGGTTCTGACTTACATGGAGAGGCATCCTCTCCTTCTTCAGATAGTCCCATTCTCAATTCCACAGAAGGAAGGGCTGGAGCTAGTAGGCTCCCTTCAATGTGTGTGGGCTCCACAAGCCTCCTTAATAACTGGCTTGGGCTTCTCTCTAATGGTAAGGTAGCTCAATCAGCTAGCACTGTCTTTTGACATCCACATACAGAGTGCCATCAACTGCAAAAGACACCTACATGTGTGCTGCTTCTCATGTGTTGGGGCTCCGTGCAATTCAGAATGGAAGCACATCCTTGCTTCTGCTTTATGTTAGGAATGCTCTCCAGATCATTAAAGCATGAGTGGATCTAATATGTCAGTATCTGCTTACAAATAAGACTATTGCAATGCTATCTGAAAATTAGCAGTTCATTTATAACTTCAGGAAAGTCAACATCTGCATAATTAAATATGAAAATATTTACCTTGCCATTCTGTATCAGATTTGTGTGCCAAAAAAGAAAAGATATCTAGTAAGTAGATTGATCTTGGGGTGTTGCAGTGGTGAAGGCTGTGAGATGTGTGATGCAACATTACTTGCTGTGACTTGTCCATATATTCCATTTCCCCTTTTCCAGAACCGTCTTTATTTGACTTGATGTTTCTATTTATGTTTGCCTGCTCTTGCTTTACACATTGCTGAGAACAATATTTGTATGTACTGATAGGAAAGGTGTACCTTAAGGAATCAGTATGTGACATACAATTTTAATGTTCCAGAAGTCCCATAATATGACAAAAGAACACATTTCCTTACAAATTGATGTGCGTCACTTCCAAGGCAAGCACACTGCTTCATCGGTCGCCTATAATTCTAGCCCAACTTGTGACCCATGTTCGGCTTGGGGTTCAATCCATCTATATACATTTTCAGTATCCTATGAAAACTTGGTTAATAATTAATTTCATGCTGCGCTGTCAGGTCAATTCTGACTCATGGTGACCCTCTGCAAGGTTTCCCAGGGATATGGCCCTCAGTAGTAAACATTACCTTCTTCAGGAGTTACTCCGGTACCATGTAGGACAATGTAGTAGTACTATGCACCAAGTAGTACCATGCATTAAGGTCACACGGGCTAGATTTTCTCCTGTGATGTACAGTGGAGAATCAAACACCTGACCCCATGCTCTATAACTAGTTGCTCCAGCTCACTGAGCTATATCCAGCCAGCTAAACTGCAAGGCTAAAAAGGTTTCTATAAAAATTAGGATCCAAGAACAGGAAATAAATGAAGAAAGGCTATTCTTAGAACTTTTCTTCTACTGATAATGTATTTTCACAAAGTGGCTGAAATAAAACTGTACTTAGATAAGATAAGAGCAGTTCAGTATTATTAATAGAATCTGACTTTAATCCAAATATTCCAAAGTTCCACTAAGATGTCTTTTCCTCTGGATGGTGATAAGGCTGATTACCAGGGACAAAAGGGTCCAAAGCATATTTCTGTGACCATACAACCATTCTGGCTTTCTGGGCTCTTGGCTCTTTTCTTGCTTTGACCCAGGGTAATCAGACTGTACAATAGCAAAGGTGCTGTGAATCAGTGAGCAGATTTCCTGATAAATACATCTTATTTTTATGCTATGAACACATGTGAACACTTTAAATGAACGCAATCGTTTCTGTGGCCATGATTTACAGACATACAGTAATTTTTGTCTGGAGTTTTTATGCATAGGTATTCTAACACGCATGCTAGTAAAGCAGTGGCCCTGCTTTTGAAGCTGTGGTTACGTTGCCATAATCCATCAAGCTTCGGTTTCAGATCAACTTTATGTTGTCCTCCTTCTCTATAGATATTTATATTGCCATACCTTTTTCATAGATCCAGTACTTAAAAAAATTAAATTCAAAAAGGCTACTTAGATTTCCTTCTAATTTTTAAAGAACAGTTCCCACGCAGCTATTGAAAATGCCTGCATTGATTACCTTTTTAATTATATGTCTGTCTTTCTTCTGGTCTTGATTTCCCTCATGGTGCCAATTTGTCAACACAATGCTAGGATGCTCTCCAGAATCTTCAAGGTACAGTACAAGCCCATGGGACTGTACAAAAGAACGTTTTTTTTCATGAATCGTAATGAAAGAAGACACCAGAATATAGCAAAAATTGTGAGAGGAAACTTGGAACTGACATAGAGCTACCATGGTTCAGCTGTGTTACCAACAGTTAAGGCAATATTCTCCAGCCAGGTATCATCCAAATAAATTGCTACAAATTATGGGCATCAGCTTGTGGCCGGTGGAGGTAGAGATCGTAGTAGCTACTCTGTTTTTGAGTATGCTGCTTTTATTGCTTCTGACTTAGGATGACCTTAATACCATTTTTGACATTCAGAAAGTAGTTTATCCCTCTCATCCCTCAGTGAATTTCCATGGATGAGTAGGGATTTGAACCCAGGTTTCCTGAGTCCTTGTCTGATAGTTTATCCATTACATCACACTGACTCTCTGCCACTTGAAGTGTAGCTTCTAGAATTTCCCATTTAGTCATCCTCTGTTCCAATTGCCTCACACTGTTCACCTTACCTTACCCGTACCATAGGTCATCCACCTGAAAATTCTCCTGGCATGTAGCACGCAAATCATGTCACATATAAGCCTTTCCTTCAGTAGACAATATTGTTTGGGGTTATTCCTCATTATGCCATCGATTTTTGTGTGTGAAGTAATTTCTGTTTATGAAAAAAAAAATCTAAACAGAAGTATGCAAATATTTTTACATTTCATTTGTAATCTCAAACATTTGCACCCTGCCTGCTCTGTTCAGGGCTATTTTAGTGATGCCTGGAACACGTTTGACTCCCTCGTCGTTCTTGGCAGCATAGTAGACATCGTTCTCAGTGAAGCTGATGTGAGTATACCCCAGCCAAACCTCCTCAGTACCACCCCTCTCTCTCTCTCTCTCAATCTCCTCCCCCCCATCTCCTGATGTATTTCTCTTATCTGGACAAGTCACAGAATTTGAATATATTTCTAAACTCTGAATACAAAAGCCAGTCATAGTTACCTCGGTTTGGGAAAACAGCTACCTAATTTCTGCTTCCCACTTTCTTAGACTTGAGGTGGAAAGATGCAGTACTGGTGCATTGCAGAAGCGTAGATTGTGTTTCTGTGTTATAACACTGTCCTTTTTTTCTTCTCTTTCTTTTCTGTTTGTTTTCTCGTGCTACTGAATGCTTGTCCTAACAGCACTATTTCACTGATGCATGGAACACTTTTGATGCCTTAATTGTTGTTGGTAGCGTCGTTGATATTGCTATAACAGAAGTTAATGTAAGTAAACCACTGTTCACCCCACTACATAGTAACCACTCTCCATGTAGCAGCAGAGTAGAAAGAAGAGAAGATTCAGTGAACCATAAACCTCTTATTATCACCACTCCTTTTTTAAAATAATTAATTGTTTTTATAATATGCTAAATCTGTACTTCTGTCATTTCAAATACTGTAGTAATATCTGTAGATAAAAGTCCAAAAAGCTAACATAGACAGAATTAATTCAGTTCAGGCTCTCCTGTTACAAAAGCTATCCAAAACTAATTTGAAAACAAAGACAGAACAGTGTTTGGTTAAGGCCAGAGCAATCTATGGCTCCCCAAGAGTAAGCTATGAATCAACTTCCCCCTTTTGAATAAAAGTAAGTGGCTGGTAGGCTAAATGTGGTTTGATAGTTCACAGATTGCATTGGCCTAGTTTGCTTTAGTCTGCTATTCTTGAGGGATTTGTCACTTTGGAAGTGTTAGTTGCATTGTGAGACACCAAAGGAAATCTGATCCCATCACCTAATGGGGATGTGTTACCTCCAAACCCTTTAAAAACCCTTAAAAATTTTGCAAAAATTTCTTTTAAAAAAATCATATAACATATTTTGTGCTAAAGAGTAAAATATAATAACTTCATAAAAACTCCTGAAGAAAACATCTCATATATGACAAACACTGAAATACATGTTGATAACAATAAGTCATATTTATTGGTTGAGTTGCAAAGGTTCCCATTTCCACATGGCATGTGAGAAAGAGCACCCTTCCTTTCAGCCCACTTTGCCAAATAAATAAAATGAAGAAAACAGTAACGTGAGATTGGCGGCACCCGGAAGATAAACAAACAGTTTAAAAGGAAATAAAAATTGGTATACATTATTAAGAATTGTTTTGATGAAAATGTGAAATTTAGATGAAATCATCAATGGCTGATGGACTGAATTTGGCACAATGGGTTGCAGGTTGCAGAGAACTAGTCAGTTTTAGCAAGTTGACTGAGGCATAAGGGAGCTGACCTCCATCACTTTTGGAAAGCTGACCATGTCTGCACTAATTATTATCTCATGTTATAGTTCGATGATCCCTTGGAGGCAAGGTTCCCACTAAGATGGGAGCGTGCGGGCATGACTCCACTTTCCTCTGTGCAGCTCTCTTCCTTCTTCATGCAGCAATTGTGTTAGGTTCTGGTTGTGACAAAACCCAATGTGTGTGGGGGGGGTGGAGTTGCACACACATGCAGGGTGTGTGAGTGAGAGAGAGGCAGACCCTGCCCAGCAGGTCTGAAAATTAGAGGGTACGTTGCTTGGAGGTCATTCAAGAGTCATTGTATGGTGTGGCTCTCCTTTCTCCCCATGGAGAGGTAGGCCTTTGGGCAGAGGATGAGACCTGTCCTCACAAGCTTGCTTATGGGGATGGAAAGCCCCTTTGCAATTCACTGCTGGTGCCCCAATACTGTAAGTGAAAGGGTGGGCATTCTGGAGGATATCTAGGGGTGCTTAGAGCTGGATCCAACTTTTTTCCTGTTCCTTCAACAACACTCTCATCCCTGCCAAAACAAGAGGGAAATGTGCTAGTTTTAGAGCTAGTGTATCTATTTTCCTTCCTTCCACTTCTGAAGTGAGTTTTGGGGACTTCAACACCCAGGATTCTCCAGACAACAGGAACAGAGGATTCTGAGAGTTGTGTCCAAAAAATTTAGAATTTTTAAGTGTTGACTGTTCCTCTGCCGTATTCCCCCTCCCCTCATTTTCAGTCTACCTGGGTTGCTCTGCTGTTTCAAAGTCCCAAACGTCTCTTCCTCCACTGTCATTTAGCCCTTAAGGCTGCTGTTTGTTTCCCTGTGTCCAAATACTTTATTGCTTCTGCTTCTCCTAGAATATAAACTACCTTGAAATTTCAGTAAGAAAACACAATGTTTTCATTTCCTGAGGTGTTACAAAGTTTAAGGAGAGGTTTTGTTCAAACCCAACAGAATATAGCAAGTTTCCAACTTAGTTTTTATTTAATTAAGTTTTCCCATGCACCCTCTTCCATGTTTCCTGAGTGCAGTGTTCTGGTATTGCAATGGGGTGTTGCACAGCAACAAATTTCACATCAAATTCACTTCACAGCATGCTCTTGATACTACTAAATGGCCATGTTCATGCCAAAGGTATAGCAGTGCATTGATTCAAAGATGGATTTGATTCTGTTCATTTCCTTTCTCCTTTTTGGAAGAGGAAAGTGGATATACTATATATGAAGTAAATCATCAGTAGCCATGCCATCCAAATAGAACTCAGTATGTCTCTCAGAGATTAATTACAGATCAGGTTTTGCAGTCTAAGGATAGCTGTCACTATTGATGCTGGTGCCGTGATAAACTGCCAGGCATCATGTGTATTTGTTTCCCTAGAAACTCTGCCCTGTGGATTTCTGAAGCACTTGATAGATAGGAAGGAAGTTACACAATCATCAACATGCTGTGTCTTATCAAGTTTTACTCAGATCAGAAAAAAAAACAATTAATGTCACATCCGTGACCCAACCATGGACACTGTATATACATCTGAACTTGTAAAATTATACTGCACATTTCTGAGAAAGTGGGCTGTAGTCCATAAAAGCTGCTGCCGTACTGCTCTTGGTTGCTTTGATTGGGAGCTTGGATAGAGCAGGGATGTTTAACAGGGAATTCAGAGAGAATTTAGATTCAGAAAGTTTTGAAAAATGACGGTGATATTATTAATACAACTAAGGAAACCAACTCATTCATTCTTACTTGACTGTAAGCTGCCAGACCTAGCTCTGTGTGCTGCATATGTGCCTGGACCTCCATATTCCATGCATCTACAGAAGCAGTTCTGGTCCATAGGGGTGCACAGTATAACAAATGTGCTAGTCTCAAACATCTGAACCTCTAAAATGGTATGAGTACTCCACATATGTGAGGAAGTAAGTTGTAGTCCATGAAGGCTCTTGCCACACAACTCTTTATTGCTTTGATTGGAAGCATTACCATCCAGAGGTTCCCCAAGGATGTACATAGACAGGATCTGTTTATGTTCCCAGTGAGACCACTGCATGGTGATCTCAGGAGATAAACACAGGAAGATGAGATTCTTTTCTTCCCCAGTGTCCCATTTTGAAGAAAAGTTCCTCCACACAGAAACTCAGACTTGCAGATGTAATAAAATCAGATGCTGATTTTGCATGTGCATTGCTTTTGCATTCAAGAGGCAACCAGAGTTTTACTTTTGCCAGAAACCACGATAACTGGATAGCAGATATAAAATGAGGTGTGTGGTTTTTTTTTAAAGTATTTTAGAGTAGACGTTATGGTGAAAACATTTTGTTTGGCAGCAGTGCCTGCCAGAAGGGCTGACTGTTACATAGAACTGACACCTTAATATTTCTAGTAATGTCCACCCACTTGATTTGCGATGGCTTATTACTAATCATATATTCTATAATAACCTTTTTCCCCAATGCATGTGTCCTAAAGAAAAAGATGGTAAAATATGAGTGCTTATAATCGTAGCAGAGTATTGGACTTGGGGGAGTGGAGGCTACTGGAGAAAATGCTTTCAGATGAGACTTAGAATGTTTAAATCTGCATTTCCTACTCTTTATTATTTTTAATCATATCTTGATGGGTTTTAAGAAAACAATAAAGAAATTGGTGGGATTGTTTGGGTCCTGGATTTTCAGCACTGTGAGCTTTCTAGAGTTGCCTTTGATTCACTGCCCAGAGCAGTGGTTTTTCATGTTTGCTGTTGCATATGTTTTTGGACAGCTACCTAGCATAACAAATGGTCAGGAATTCTGGAGACTGTAGTGCAAGAAGATCAGGACAGCCATGTTTTGAGAATCTTTGGTCTCGTGTGCTCATTAGTAGTTCGTATAAAAATCTTTTTTGATGCATTTATACAAGTGGTTCCTATTATGTTGTGATAATGATGTAGTAGGCATGTGCCACTTTTATACTATTTATGAGGCTCCAAGACAAAAATGAGCAATAGTCAGAGGTCATGGGGTAGCACGTGGATCTTAGAGGGCTACATCCACTCCCACATACCCCTAACCCTTAAATTTTTTTTAAAAAAATGTTTTTTAACTGAAAAGACACTCCCACACCCCACACCTTTGTTGGCCTATTTAAAAACATGAACATCTAATGGGGCCCAAGCATGGCAAAGTTGCCTTCTTAAACCACAAGAGAGCACAAAGGAACTGTCTAAGAAAAAAAGAGAGAGTTTTAAACACATGGAAGCATTCTTTGTCTCTTGGGGTTCCCATTCCAGTTGCAGCTTGATGTGGTTTCTTTGGACAGTCACTGGATTCCCTGAGAAACTTTGCAGGGGAGTGTGACAATGAACTGCTGCAGGGAGTGCTCAAAAGCCGTGAAAATGTGTGGAAATTCAGTGGTGTGCCAAACATTTGCTTTAATGATATGTGCTGTTATATTTTCTCCAGCGATTTCTGGAGGAACTTTGACCTTGCAACAACTTTGCTAAATAAATCTGAAATCTACCAAACGGCTCTAGTTTACAGACTGAACTTCACTGCCTGTCATGGATTCAACTTTTGCTGCCTCCTATTTGCCTCTTGGACTTTGGCTATGGCCTGGCACTGGGCCACAGCCTAGAGCCAGGGTTGTATTTGGAGGGTTTACAATGTGTTAGAACAGCATTTATTTATGTATTTATTTGGTAACTGCTTAATTTTTTCAGTAAATCATACAATCATACTAATTTTCATGCATTTCTGTTGTGCTAACTGGCTTTCGTTTTCATTTTATTTTTAGAAAATTTTAAAGGCAAGTGAATATATACGGTATAAGAATGTAAAGACCCAAAGGTCTGTTAAAGGCCATAACATATCTTTGTATATATGCTCACGTTTTGTCTAAAGGAAATGTCACACCATGCACCATACCTGTGGCTCTAGTCATCTAAATGGTTCCATCTAAATGAGATATCCCAGACGTACAGTTATGAATTATTTGTGAACATTATTATACAGAAGATCAGACATAAAATAATCTATTGGGAAGCATATTTCAAGCCCAGTTCCCCTTTTTGTTTTTGTTTTTTTTCCTTTAAAAATAGCCTAATGTCTTAGAGGAGTTTATCTCAATATGCCCTGCGAGCAATTACCAAATTCTCTTCTTGCATGCAGTAAATGATCTAAAGATTTCTGAAATGAGATATCCATTTATGCCATTAAACCTTCACTTTATAAGAACAGGTTGTAATGTTCAGTGTATCATAGTGGAGAAGCAGTTTGGATGGCTATTGCAAGGTGCTTCAAAAGCATGTTCACTTTAAGTTTACACTGCTTGACTTTTAAAAAAAACACTTTAAAATCACAGAGATGTGGAAGAGAGAGTGCAGGTTAATTATTTCTCCCCTTCCCCCCTGCTTTTTAAAGCCATTTTCTGTGCCTGTTTGCTGATGGACTTCTAACATATCCTAAGAGTTTTTCATGCTATCAAACTCAAGTTTTTGTCAACTTTAATGTGAAGTGCAGTCAGCAAGACCAGATTCTGCTCGCTGCTCAGGCTTGCAAGCAAACATGATCCAGAATGTCTTCACAAGCTTCAGATAATTTTAACCAGCCTTAGCTGTGTATATAAAGAGACTTCCATGCCATCATACCTCACTTTTCATCTATTCCTTTACCTGTCAAGCTTGGGTGATGGTTTTCATGGCTGCCTATTTTGTCTCAAGTACTGCCATGTACACTTAAACATGGTTTGCTTAGCAGGAAACATGTCTGCTGTGAAACAAGGCCTCAAGTAATCAGATATCATTCCCTGAAGAAAAATATTCATTTTTTTTATTTTCACCTGAACTTTTCCAGTTTTGTGTACAGGTCTCAAAGATCCCCTTCCTTTTTTGAGACCATAACTATACTCTGTCAGCATGCTCTCCACCTTTTCAAGCGGGTGTGAATAGAATCCAGTACACCTCCAACCTTTACTGTCTCCACCATCCTGTAAGAAAATGACTTGAGTTGGCCTTTCTGTGCTGCCGTTCTTGTGCCAAAAGTAGTGAAAAACAAAACAGAACACCTTATACTAAGACTTGCGCTTGTAACAGTCTTTTATTGGTTCCTGGTTATCTACCATGCATTAGATCTGATGGACTGTACAGGATGGTAAGTATCATGTGCACTTAAGGAGAATTCAGATTTGATGGGCCGTAATAGCAGTGTTACCTGTAGGATTTTTTTTTTTTGCACAAGATCTTGTGTTGTGGGAGTAAAGGATTGTTCAATAGTAGCAGTACAGTGGTGCCTTGCTTAACGAGCGCACCGTTTAATGATGAATCCGCATAGCGATCCGTTTTTTGCGGTCGCTAATGCGATCGCATTGCGATTTTTAAATAGGTTAAACTGCATTGCGATCATTTCTGCACCCGGCGGCCATTTTGGGAACAGCTGATCGGCGGTTCCAAAATGGCCGCCGGGTGCAGAAAATGGCCGCCCGCACCATTTTCGCGCCTTGCCCTCGCTTACCGAGGGTGCGAAAATGGCGGTGCTATGGAGAAACTTCGCAGAACGGTGAGTTTAAGAGCCATAGGAATGCATTAAACTAAGTTTAATGCGTTTCTGTGGCATTTTCCGTTCCGTATAGTGATGTTTCCCCATAGCGACGGTTAATCCGGAACGGATTAACCTCGCTATGCGGGGCACCACTGTAGTTAGTCTGAAGAAACGCAGCTTTTCTTATTTGAACATTTTCTTTCACATAAGTGCTAAGTGGCCCATCACAAAACAGAACATGTTAAATGCAGAAAGTGTAGGTAGTTAGAATCACATGCTGTGACAGACATCTTTCACCATTTACAGAAACATCTGTGCAAAAAGATAGGGAGCAATAAGTAAATCAGTTAATTTGACCCTGTATTTGAGCTCCGTTTCCCCTTCAGTTTAAGCAGGGGGCTCCACTCGTTCATTAATGGAATACACACATCTCTTGTGCATATTAAGCTTCAAAAAGGACTCAGTTGCTGAACATATCAAGTACAGTGGGGTCTCTACTTAAGAACGTCCCTACTTAAGAACAATCCAACTTAAGAACAGCTCCATTTGCTAAATTTTGCTTCTACTTGAGAACAGAAATCCAAGATAAGAACAGGAAAAAAAAACCTTTCCTGCTCTTTTTTTAACCTTAGGTCATCTTAGGTTAAAAAAAATTCTCCCCCTAGTGGTAGAGTACGTATTAACCAGCTTTGCATTAGTTCCTATGGGAACTAATGCTTCAATGTACGAACGCACCTCTACATAACAAAAAAAACAGCCAGAACGGATTAATTGGTTTTCAGTCCATTCCTATGGGAAATTTTGCTTCAACGTAAGAACGTTTCAACTTAAGAACACCATTCCAAAACTGATTAAGTTCTTAAGTAGAGGTTCCACTGTAGTTTCTATGGACGGAAAAGAGCAGATACGGATTAAATGGTTTTCAATGCATTCCTATGGGAAATGCAGATTCGACATAAGAACTTTTCAACTTGAGAACCACCTTCCAATACGGATTAAGTTCTTAAGTAGAGACCCCACTGTAGGTAAATAGCCAGGAGCATGACTTAACTTACTCTGCAGTTTCTCCAGGCATCCTGTAGAAAAAAGATGTAGCCCTTTGAGCAATGATTTCTAGTTGTGGACGATGATTTTGTAAAAGGGAGAACAGTAGAAGCTCCCCACATAATTTAAGCCTTGGTCCAGAGACACAGGAGCCTTTCCCCATAGGTCATAGGGGTGTCAACATCTCTCAATAACAATTTTGGTGTCTTACTTCTTCCACCTGCATATTCCTTCCATCCTTGTTTCATCCTGCACTGAAAATCTTACACATTTTTTGCGTGTGTGATGAGTGCATTTATTACACATTGTACCTGATCTGTGAATTCATTTGTTCATTTCTCTTAGTTTATGAATTTTCCACCATTGACTAAAGCATGTGCATATATATGTTAAAGTTTGTGTGGCTTTATTTTTATGCATTTTATTTTTCTGAAATGCTCTGAAAGCGTTATAAATGTGCTGATTCTCAAGGTAAAACAACATCTTTCTACTTTCAATGAGTCTAGGAAAGTATAAAAATGCTACTTTCATCATCATCAAAATTGTTTTGGGGGTAGAGGTAGGATCTTTTCCCTCCTCAAGCATTTAATACACACATTTACAAGGAACTAAGAGTTGATGATATCATAACATTATCCATACTAGCTGCAAACCAGTCATTGACTACTACTACTGCTGCTGCTGCTACTACTACTACTAGTACTACTTATTATTATTATTGCATGCCATCAAGTTGATTCCAATTTATGGCAATCCTTTCCAGGGTTTTCTTGGTAGAGTACACTCAGAGGTTGTTTACTGTTTCCTTCTTCTGGGGGCACCCTAAGACTGTGGATCCCAAAGCCACACAAGCTGGCTCTTTTCCCAGGAAGCACAGCAGGAAATCAAACACCCAACATCTGTCTCTACAGCCAAATGCCTAAACTACTGAGCTATGCAGTGAGCTATACCAGTCATTACAAACAAATAGCTGCCTGAAGAAGGCAGGAAACAGCAAAAGAAGGGAATGCTTTTTTCCCTTTTAAATAGAAAAACAAACATAAATTTACCTTTTTCTCTTCTTTTCAACATGTTGCATCAACATATAAGAAGATAATCCACACTTTTATTTCTAAAAATAGGACCAAAAACATACATACAAAAACAGCATGTGGGCAGAGCATATCCAAATATATTTGCTTCTGTTGCTGCAGAAAGCTGTGTGATCTGTGCAAAAGATTTACAGATGCAGAATTGGTGAGAAGAGCTAAAAAGTTCTTTATGTGCAGAGCATTCATTTGTTCAATGTTTATGCCAACTTCCTCCCGATGCAAGATATTCAAGGTGGCCCACAAATTATTGAAAAACAAAAACACAATAAATTGTTACATTAAAAACATATAAATTGTATCAAAAACAATTTACTAAAACAGTTAAAGACAGCTTATACATAAAATAACTTCACTGCCCAATTAGTTACTAAAAGTGTCTAAAAAGAAACAGTCTTCACTGTTGCCAGAAGAACAAGTGCTAGGGGGCCAATCTAGGGCATTCCACAAGCTGGGGGCAGCCACAGAGAAGGCTCTCTCTTGTGTTGCCACCGGAATGGTCAACCATGGCTTTGACAGGATTGTTTCTCAAGGGGCCAGGAAAACTATTCAGATCTATCAGCCTCCTGGACCAATCACCCCCAACCTTTGCAGAGAGACTGAGTTCTAGTGAGTCTAAACCAAGGGTGTCCAACCTTTCACCTTCCCTGGGCCACCTTAGAAGATGAAAATTTGGTTTGGGTCACACATAAATTTGGTTTGGGGTGCATGGGGGGCAGCCCTAGCTGTCCTCCGCGTCCCTGCTCCAAGCGCACTTACCGGCAGCTGCGATCTCAGACAGCAGAGGCTGCCAGCTTCGACTCCGGCGGCTTTATGGGGCCGGGAGGGGGACCACCTATTGACGGGGATGGCGCAATGCAGTCACACAGCTCCCCTCCCCTCCTGCTCCTTCCTTCCTTCCCTCTCCCCCCCCCCCACCGTTGTGACGTGCCCCGGCTGCATTCCGGCCGCAAGCACCATCAGTGTAACTTGAAACTTTGGAATTTCTTTAAAAATAAAAAATTGCACTGGGCCACATTATGAGCTGACCTGGGCCGCATGCGGCCCGCAGGCCGCGGATTGGACAAGCCTGGTCTAAACCTTACCTGAGAGTGATTTATCTGTGTCTCCACCATACTCAGATCACCCTCACCCTGCCCAACACAGAAAACTAGGTCCAGGGTTTTAGAATCAGCTTGAAGTAGCAGGTTTCAGCTCAGGAAATATAGATCAGAGTTGTTCTTCATTGATCTGTTAATCATCCATTCCTTTATCTCATAATAAGATGTTGCATTTTCAGCACTTGCTTTACAGGCCCAAATAATGTGGGACAATATCTCATGTGCATCAGCCAGCACTGACTGATGTAGGGACTTGTTTGTTTTTGTTTAAATAAGAAATAAACTGTTGTTTTTACAGAGTATGTACTTAAATAATATTAGTTGCTGCTTAAAAAAAGGAATTGAAATATTTTTTTAAAAAATGGAACCCATTGCTTCATTAATTATGCAACCACAATTCTGTTAACACTTAGCTTTGTTGTTGCCTGTTTAGCAAAAGTAGTTTGTTGTATTGTGATACATCACAAGCATCTGGTAAAGTAGAGTGAAATGTTCCTCTTTCCTCTCTGTGGTGCAGTCCTCATGCTGCATCTTAAAATACAAAAGTACAAAAGACAAAGAAATACTTTACTGGACTTGTAAAGGAATGGTCTACAAATTTCTGTTAAAATGCCTGTAAACATTCCTCTTTTTTTCTTCAAGTAATTGGAGAACATTACTGGTTATATAACAAAAATAGCTTTGTAGCTACTTTGTAGCATTGTGTCTGCAGTGTAACAAAGTTACACTCATGTTACTTACAAGGTTATATCCTTGTTATTCAGAAAAGTAACTTGTTACAAGTAACTGTTATTTGTCAAGGACTTCTTTTCAGTCTCTGGGTGACTGAAAGAAACAGATTAAATTCTAACCTCTGAATACTGTAAAACATTTAAAAATGGCAGGCTTCATTTTCAGGCAGCTGAAAATGGTAGGGTACTGTCATCCTTTCAACCTTAGTGTTCTCTATCTCTCTTTTTCTCTCTTTCCTCCACGCCCCACCCACATGCTGTGCTTTTAGTGTAAGTAATTACTATGTGAACTTGAGATCATCCTCCATTTTGGAGGGTTACCAACTCTATATTGATGGATAAAAATAAAACTCTCCATCTTAAGAACCATCTATCTCTATCTCTCTGCATGTGAAATGTCAAGTCCTGTTGTCCACAGGGACAATCTGTCCTATATTGTTTTGCCTGAATGAGTGCAGGATCTGAAGCTCTCCTAATAAGAAATAGTCTAGCCATAGGAAACTTTCATAAGAAAGGGTAAAGGCTTGCCTAGTTCAGCATCTTGGGTCCCTACAATGGCAACCCAAATATCATAGGGCATGGGCTCCTAAGTGAGGAGTGATGATATCCTTTTCTTTCTGTTCTTCTCCAGTGACTGGTATTCAGCCCAGAGGCACGTTGGCTGCCTCTCATCCTGGAGGTAATCTGTAGCCCTTGTCATGGCTCATAAAGCTTGGGTCCTTGCCTTGCGCAGCAACAGAGCGTACCACAGTGAAGTCCTGCTTACATTTTACAATGATTTCTTTGAACAATATTTCCACTCTTCAACAGGCAAATAACTTTATGTAAATAATTTATTTCATTTCCCCAAACTGTTCCATTTGTGACCTAAGCCTTTTTTCCCCTTTAAAACAGAATACAGTATACTGTAGCTACAAAGCTTTCTCCAAACAATCTGGCTCCACTTTTTTCACCCACATAATGGGATGGGAGTGGCTCAGCTTGGCTGTAAAGCTTCATGGCTAAATGGGGAAATGGATACAGGTCTCTCTCAGGGACTATTTGTGGGCACCTTTGGTAGGCTTGAGGAATATGTTTTTCTCCTCTGCACCTTTTAGGGGCTGCACTAGACCCAGAAATGAGTGGCAATCAGGTGGCCTGGGGTGCCTTGTGATCTCTCCCATACAAAGCCACTGCTCCTCGAGGTCTCCATATATAGGAAAACCTATTTTGGGGTGATATGTTTTGTAGCATAAAGAGGGGGCATCAGGAAGTGTCCATGTGGGTAGGAGGACTCACAGTGGTGTAGAGGACTACATGTGGCTCATTCCTGTAGTAGCCATACACCACATTGATGGTCATCACTATACTATATGAGCAAATTTCATATACATCAGAATAGTATAAATTCTTCAAAACATTTAGATGGTGATCCAGTCACAGCTCGGGAAAATTGCTTTTCTGACTTCAGCTCCAAGAATATCTCAATCAATGTGGCCGTAGTAAAGTACCTCTGGACATCTCTGGATCCAGTCCATCACAGCCATAGCACCTGCATGAGGAAGTTTGCATATACTCAAGAAAGCCCTGTTTTCCCTTTCTCTAGCTTACATGCACAGGTAGCACAATGGACTGTCAATTCAAATAAGAGCTTTGTCTAAGCTCCTTTCCCCCTCATGCAACTTTTAGTTTTTTCTCTCTATTTGGTCTAAATTGTTATAGGAAAATACTGTTTTTTAGCTGTATTATGTCATACTCCACAATTAATAATTGTATTGAATCATGTAGTGAAAGGCTCCAGCTTGATATATATTCTCAGACACTGAATTGTCAACACAATGGTTGAGCTAAATTGATGGCTTGGAGAAACATGGTCTAAATCTTACTGCTAACATTTAATATATTGAGTCCATTGAGTTAGTGGGAGATATGGTGGTCCCACTGGTTCAATGAGCTTACTCCAGTTGTAATAATTAGGTCTAGCCCTAAATAACATGAACAAATAGCTGACTCAGAAAGAAGTTGCAGACAAACCTTAATCTATCTTCTTACTCAATGCAGACCCTGTTTAATCTGTTTAACATAATACATTACTCTGATGTAGCTGAAAACCATGCCAGTACACAATGCACATTTTGCCCTTTTTTGCTTACTTCCATTAGAGAAGTCTGTCTCTTGGTCCATTAGCTGTGGAGACCTTCACTTGTGAGACAAAAAATTAGACAAAGGAGTTTTCTTAACCATTGCTTCAGCTTTAGCTGGTCTAATTGAAAGCCACTAACTCTTAGCCAGGACTGTACCTTCTTGAGCTTGATTTCTTGCAAATACTGCCCTGACATATTGCTCTTGTTCTTGGGGCTCTTGCTGTAGATAGTCACCTTTGCCAGTGTTGGAAAGTTTTCGGATAGACTCATTCTTGGCTACTGTCTGCCGTCTTTCACAATCTTAAGTGTATCAGGAGTTTTCCCCATTTGTGGGTCTCCCTAGACTATCCTACGCTGGTTGCTCTGCAGTTGTACTTCTGTGTCAGCTTTGGCCTTTTATAGATACTGATCAGATTAGATTCTTTCACCACCTCCTGCACAACCTTCAGACTCCAGGCTCATTCTAATGTCCTTGTAAAATTGCTGTCATGAAGTCTCCATATTCTCCTAAAATAGTTTCTTCTAGGCTTTTGTTTAAGAAGGTAATTACTGAATCTTAGTTCACCATTTTTCCTAAGGCCAGAATGTACAATGATGCATGCTCTTTACTCCTACAAGCTGGCAAAAAGGCAGCTGATCTGCTATCCATATGAGGTTCCCAGAAAAACTGTGCACCTTCTGCTATCTTACAGCTTTGACTCAGTGACACAGTTTGGACATAACAAAAAGTGTGTGATTCTGATATGCATGAATCTTGGATTCTCTTCTCTTGTCTCCTCCAGAGTGGCCAAGAAGAAGAAATAGAGTATTTTCACTTCTATTCTCGGCTCTAAACTGTAGTTAAACTTAACTATGGTTTGTTGATGCAATCTAGCTTTATAAATCAGGCTTTGAAGCTAATTTGTTCTGGGAAATCATAAATGAAACTGGGTACCATTTTTCTTTAGGTTAGTCTCCTAATGGCCACTCTGGAGGGGGAATAGGGGAAATCTGCAGGTCCAAGGCTTGCTGATACTAATTTAATAAGTGAAACAATAATTTATCATTATATCACATGCCTTGCTGTGGCTATGTTGCTTCTTCTCACATACAGTTTGCCAGGGAATCATCTTAGTCCTGATCTTGCAGGTGAATGACCCATACAAAGAGCCATCCACAGTTTCTAAGTAACTTCTAACATGTTTTGCCAAAGTTTTGTCTGTGTTCCAAACCAAGCTATTGTGCCTCTGAGGTACACCTTACTTTGTAGATATTCCTAGTAATTAGTAATCCAGTGCACACCAGCTTGATTTAGAACACTTGCCTTACATCTTTCCAGACAGTGCACCTTTAAGCCAAGTTCTAATTTTGTATATGTTTTATATAACATTTCCTCCTTTAATATATTGATAAATATTTGTTCTCTTCCATTTGTCTTTGCCCTTTACTCATTGTACCCACTTCTCCTCCCGCCCCACTCCCCAAATATGGTTCTGCTGTTGCTGATTGTGACTCAGTTATGGGTCATAGCCAGGCAGTTGAAGACCAATGGCTAAGGGCAGTGGTCCCCAACCTTGGGCCTCCAGGTGTTCTTGGACTTCAATTCCCAGATATCCTGGCCAGCAGAGGTGGTGGTGAAGGCTTCTGGGAGTTGTAGTCAAAAAAACATATGGAGACCCAAGGTTGGGGAACACTGGGGGAAGCCTCATTATTTTGTGTTCAAACACACCAATCCATAACAAATAATGTTTAGTTTATTATACTACCCATGCAATATTAGGCACAGTTCATCCAGTAAACTGCAGTGGTAAAAACCCATAGTTAAATAGATGGATTTTGCCCTACCTCCAAATAGCACCAGATTATCCAGCCTCAGTACAAACTCTCCTTGCTCCCTTTTTCATGTGAAACTTGACTGGTTCTAAAGATGCTTCGTTTAATTTTAATTTGTAAATCTTATTTAAAAAAAAAAAAAAGCCAAAGCTGTGCTTGCTTCCACTATTTTTATGGTCAAGCTGAATTATTTCCCAAGGTCTTTGAGTTGATTTTAATATATAATGTTCTTAATTTTTTAAAGCCAAAACCAACTGAAACTGTCACAACTGATGAGTCTGGGGTAAGATTAGTAAACTGACCCCGGTGATTGTACCTCTACTTGAGTTTACCATGTCTCTTTTCTCCACTGATTTTTCTCCATTTTTCATAACTGTCCTACTTAGAAAGGTGTATGCAGTGATTTGGTTTTGTTGTCAATGTGCCTCTCTACTACAGAAAAACCCAACATGACCCTATTAACAGACAGGGAAACTTGGAAATGCATGTACTGTGTGAAGCATTTCTACAGGTTCCGTGTGCTAGCATGTCCTTTTCCCTGTCATATCATGCTTATAAAATTTTAAAAGGCCCCAGAGGTACATCTTCAAATCTTACCTCTTTCACCTCTGCATTTGCTGTTGCATTTCTTTCTCCTCAAATGTTGCCTCTACTGCATTTTACGTGGGCCTGATTTCTCCACAATGCCCTTTTAGAACAGTGAAGACAGCGCTAGAATCTCCATCACCTTTTTCCGCCTTTTCCGAGTGATGCGCTTGGTGAAGCTCCTCAGCCGGGGTGAAGGGATAAGGACTTTGCTGTGGACGTTTATTAAATCATTTCAGGTAAGTGTGAAATTAATATGTCTTCTCTTCAGTGTCAAAATGGAATATGGGGTGAATAATAGAATAACTTGAGTCAGCTATAGAGATGGGGACGACTCACCATTTTGGCAAGTCATCCTGCTTCGTGAGTCGTCAAAAGTTGACAACTCACGAAGCATGAAGCTGCCCCCATGAATTGATGAAGCATGAATTTATTTGTCGATTCATGGTGGGGGTGTTACTAAAAAAACCACCCCTACTGCCGTGCCGCCACTAACCTATGTTCCTATCTTTTTGGTGATCAAATGATGGTTCATTGGCGTTTTAAATTTAAATTTTTGTGCTGTGTTTTCACTGTGGTGAAAAATTGTGTATACATTTGTAGAACAAGCAAAGATAATAAATGAAGGAGGGTGCGTAGGTACAGTACATCCATATTCCTGTTTAACCATTGGTTGGGAATGCTTCTTCTGAGTGGCAGCACATGCAGAAGGATCTTTATCATCTATTATACAATCTCTTGTAAAGCTCTGTGGATTTCTTTGCAGTCATTACTCACTTCCCCATTGTTACAAATTTGGGGATGATGTTAGGAGTGGAGATCTGGTTTCGGGAGCTTCATACTCTAGGCTAATCATTATTACTCTAATTCCAGTATTGTTAACTTCTTTGTACACCATGTCTGACTTCGTATTTCTTGAAATTTTCATGAAAGAGAATGGAAATTTAAGCTAATGTTTTTTAAAGGCAATTTAAAAAATTAAACTTCTGTCACAATATTGTCAGAAGTACTTATTAGCTATAAAGTCTGGTTTTGTATATGCATATTTCATGGTAAACTTAATTAAATCAAAAGGGACTTGGAAGGCTCTTCTACTAAGGTTTATGAATACAACTATAGATAGGGCAAACTGCATGTTACTCTTTGTGTATGGTGTACATAGTGTGTGCTGCCTTTACCAGGAATGCAGCATTATGGAAGAAGAGGCTTATCTCTTACTATTCCATTCTTTGAACTAAAATTGACCCTTCCATGAGCAGCTCAAAACATAGGGGGGAAAAGATCCCTTCAGTACCACTGGGGCCTTTTCTCCTCCGCATTCTCCTATCTGGGCAGGGGAGGCAGGGGATTTAATTCTGATGGCACCGATGTGGAAAGAAGGTAGCCGTCTCTCCCTCTAGGCAGCATAAAGATCTCCCCTCCGTCTCTTGTTAATTAATACAAATAAAATGGGTCATGTAGCTCAAATGCTACTTATGATGTGTAAGATTTATCTTTGGACCTTTGGTCTGTTTCTGCTTTGAGTTGAGTAACAGGATTTGATATATAGAGAACCTTTAATCTGATTGACATTGCCATGCCCTCTTGCCGTTTCATCTCTCTCATCTCATTTGTTGCTGGAAGATAGTCAATAAGAGAGACAAAGTGTGATTGTAATCTCCTAGCTGCGAAAGGAACATGGTCCTCAAGGGCCCCTACTCTGCTGATGTAATCGCTGTTTTTACTCAGGAGCTCTGCAGGTTTTTAACTTATTTTAAGAACAGGAAGTGGTTGATACTTTCCCATTTGCTTTTTTCTTCGAGGTACAGAATGATAACTAGGGCATGTATTTGCATTCTTTTAATAGTTGTGCAGAAGAGTGAATTTTGGCCAGTGTGGCTCTCCTTTTATAGAACTATTAAAAGTCCTGCCTTCTTTTGCATCTGTCCACCCTAGGAGGTAGAATATTCAGCAGCGGGTTAAAAAATTCTCATCGGTATATTTTATCAGGACCTTTAAACTACCATTCGCTGTGGTTTACTAGGCTCGTCTTCTTTCCTATTGAGTGATAAGGTACATAGTTCAAGCCAATTTTATATCAGTTTGCCTCGTCCGGAGGAACAGTGGTATAGTGGTTAACTTAGAAGTGCAGCTGCTCATCACAACAGCCCCGCAGTCACTCATCCCACCTACACACATAAGGAGAATCCAAAAAATGGGGACAGGTGAATTAATTAGTATTAAACGGACAAAGAACAGTTGTTTTATAATGTTGATGGCTCTTAGCTGCCTGTTCAAGACCAAGCACTCTGAAATAATTTATGTACCACTGAGGATTGCTAAACCCATTGCATTCTCTATGCATGAATTTTAGTCACACCTTTGTCTGTCCTTTAAGGTGAAGGGTTTGTAATCCCATGGCAGAACATTTGCCTTTCATACTGAAGACTCCAAATGCAATTCCCAGCATCTTCACTTACATCAGAATCCCTAGAAAACTACCATGCAAAAGAGCAAGGCGCGTTGTGCTAAAGGGGATGAATAGGATGATTTAGTATAAGTGAGTTTTGTCTCACTTATACTACATTTTGGATGTCCATATAGCTTTCATTATGTCTCAGGACATAATCAAGGGACTAGTTCAAAACTGCAAGGAAAAGTTACTGATACAGTACATGAATAATAACTTCAAAAAGAGATACAAGTTACCATTCTTTAAATGCAAACATTTTTTCTCTCTCTTTTAGGCTCTGCCATATGTTGCTCTTTTAATAGCAATGCTGTTTTTCATCTATGCAGTTATTGGAATGCAGGTAATTCATAAAAGTAGTCCTTTTAAAATGAACAGGTCATCACTGATCATTTTATAAAAATCCCTGTTGTCTGTCTATGCATGCTATTCAAACCTTAACTATTTGTATATGCTATGAAAACCTTTGTCTTCATGATATTCTGAGAGGAGAAACATGTTGAGATTTTTTTTAAAAAATTACTGTTTATTTACTGTCCAGGTTTTGTTAATATTTTTTTAAAAAAAAAAACAACTCTGTCAGTTGTTTTCCATTGAGCTGATTAGTGGTTTTAAAGAAAATATGATTAGATTGAAAACTTAGAAATTCCCAGTGTATAGTCCCAACACTACCGTGTTTCCCCGAAAATAAGTCAGGGTCTTATATTAATTTTTGCTCCCAAAAATGCAGTAGGGCTTATTTTCAGGGGATGTTTTTATTTTTTTCATGTACTACACAACAATCTACCTTTATTGAAATGCAGTCACTTCTTCTGGTTGCTGCACAATGGTGGAGGGCGGGGTTTCACTTAACTGGGGCTTATTTTGGGGGTAGGGCTTATATTACGAGCATCCTAAAAAATCATACTAGGGCTTATTTTCAGGTTAGGTCTTATTTTTGGGGAAACAGGGTACTATCACCTGCACTACAGCTATCAGTTCTGTTATATTTGTCCTTACTACAAAGCCCTAGAATATGACAGCAACTTTTCCATACTGTTTGAATGAGAAAGACAATGGCAAATGCAATTCAATGTAAGTGCAAAGTGCTACTCATTTCATATATCCACTAGGAAAGTCTAAAATCTGGCAGTTAACTGACGTGTGTGTGGCAGCAGTGAACAGGGCAAAACCCATGTTAGGGTTTATCAGGACACAGATCGAAAACACATTGTATCCTGCTTATCTGTAACAATCTGCACTGGGAGAACTGTGTAAAATTCTGGCTACACCTATGAATCTCACAGCCTCTGTCTATGGGCAACAAATAGAGGGAGGGAATCCCTCTTTTCTTTTCACAGCAAGATTGCTCTATGCAAAGATTCTTTTTCTATTAGAACATTTTCTTTTAATACAAGCATTTTTTTCTGAAGGGATTTCTGGGCAATTTTGTGGTCATTTACTTCTGGAAGAAACATCAAGCTATGCGGGATTATTACAATTCCTGTGTAAAATGACATTTTCTCTGCAGGATCCACTATATTCGGCATTTAGCAGCATAGAATTTGACAGATTCCTATTACAGATGGGCACAAAATGGACCATGAACCAAAAACCCCACAAACCGTGTTTTTAATGGTCTCTAGAAAACAAAACACTGAACTTTTTCATCACCAGCATTTGATTTTGTTTCATTCCCACTCTCCTTCATGGGCCTTGGCACCTACCTTACTTGCTCCAGCCAGCCTCCTCCCGGTTGCACCTGCTACTTGTGCTGCTCAGTTTTGCTGCCCATTGGACTATATTTATAGGGTGCCCTCAAATAACTACACTTCCCACAATACCCTAAGGTGGGAAGTAGGCCCCAGACAGCCTACTCAGTCCTACTCAGCTGGGCAACATGGCAGCTACAGAGAGGAGGAAGAGGAAGTCCAGAGCAAGTAAGGTAGATGTTGGGGCCCATGAAGTGGAGTGCAGGGTGGGAAACCTATGAAAACCCTCCTTCATTTAGAGATAGGTCCCAAACTTACCAAACCATGAACTAGTTCATTTTTTTAAAAAATCAGCATGGTTTGTGGGCACAGTGGTGCCTCGCAAGACAAATGCCTCGCAGGGAAAAAAAACCTCGCAAGACAAATGGTTTTGGCAATGGGGGTTGATGATTCGCAAGACAAATGTTCCTATGGCTGTGGTTCGCAAGAAGAATGTTTTCCGTTTTTTGTTCCTGTCTCATGTTTGCTGATTTGTAAATGTTTTTCTATGATGTTTAAAAAGTTAAAGTTTTTTGATTGAATTTTTTTAAAAAATCATCTGCACAATATGTATGGCTTTAAAGAGCACTTAATAAACCCTTTGTAAACCAAATTTGACTTTTTTCTGACTTTTTTTGCCCATAGGAACACATTAATTAGATTTCAATGCATTCCTATGGGAAAATGTGTTTTGCAAGACAAATTTTTTCACAAGACAACATTAACAGCAGAATGGATTAAATTTGTCTTGCGAGGCACCACTGTACTTGCGAACCATCATGAAATTGCCATTGTGACAGTTCATGCCTATCTGTAGTTCCTATGCAGGAAAAATGATAAGGGATAAAAGGAGATTGGTGTCTTATTTTTGTGGTAAATCAGGAAAGCTCCTTGATACAAGATGAAGTCTTGGTGGGCAATGTCAGTATTGTGAGTCTCCAAAAATCATTGAGAACAAGAAGTTTTTTTTTAAAACACTAGTTATGTTAGAATTTTGAACACCAGACTTCAGAAAGGTGGCTGTAGCACTAGAAAATAGAGCAAAAGGAGATTACAAAATGAAACAGCCACCCTCTGAAGAACAACAGATGCTTTGAGGAAGTTTTAGTCTGATAAAGAGAGCACAGGAGAGAGACTCTGATAAATTTAAAAATGAGGCCTCATGGCAAATGTTTCTTAGTAGCAGTGCAAGTGTTTCTCACTCATTGGGAACTCCCCATTAACATTTTTAACATAGGAATATTTTTTCTTGGAATTATTTTTTACTATGTTATTTGAAATATAGATTTTAAAGAAGACATATCAGTATTTTAAAGAAGACACCTCAGTATCAGTTTGGCTGTTACACAATTCATTTTCCTACCCAATTTTCTAGAAATTAGAAGAAATATTTATGAAAATATCTAGAAGACTTTATTAAGGTGTAAAGAGATTTTCTGGGTTACACACAAACACCCTCCACGCTAGAAGAAGAATATTTCCTGTGAGATGTATCCATAGATTTCTCTGATCTTTGGGGTCTACTCAGTAGGACCTGAGAAAGAGGTGGAAATATTAGATCTTTAATCTGACACTGCCACTTTCTCGATAAGTTTTTTTTTCATGGTGTCACAGCATGCTGCTCCTTCCCTTGGTCTTCCCCCAAGCATCTCTTGCACTTTATTTTCTGCCTGCACCCACCTGCCTTCTTCAGTGTTTATTGCTGTGGTCTCCCTGTGCTGTCCAGGTGCTATTCATGGGCTGGGATTTACTGGGCTTTTATTTGTTTGTTTGGCTGTTTGTTTCATGTTCAACAAATTCCTGCCCTATAGATGCTCCATCTGCGCTTGAGAGGGCCTGCCACATATAGGGAGCAACGGTGTCTCGAAGTCAAATTTAGGCTGAAATAGTAGCCTTCCTGGACTTTCATTCCACATACCTCTCTGCCTTTATTTCCCTCTGTTATAACAGTCACCCCTCTGAAATAGATAGGGACTAGAATCAGACAGAAAAAGAAAATATGTCTTAATCAAACACAAAGTCTTATGTCTTCCTTGTGTAAGAGGGCAAGGAACAAGGAACTTGTTTCTGCTAGCCCTCCCTCTCTTCACAGCAATGCATCATTATCTCCGCATTATGATCTCAACCCACAGGAACAGCGTTGTGAGCAGGTAGTAGAGGGGGGTGAAGAGACAGGAAAGACTAGTTCCATGGACAAAAATTATTTTCCTTTCATGGAAAGAAAGTTTACTCCAAACCATAATATGCTATACACTGCCATGGGGCTGGGCAGTGTACAGTGCCTAGATGGTCTCAAAGACCCAATTAAAAACAATTTAAAACCCATTTAAAAACATGGTTGTACATCCAGGCCTTCCCTTCAGCCAACTCTTGATTCTCTTCTTATTTTTCCCTTATCTTTTTATTTTATTGTAATTATTAGTGAATGATCATGTACATGCTTGTGTTTTATTGTTTTATTTTGTATTGGAAGCCGCATAGAGTGGTCTGGTAGTCCAGATAGGCAGGGTATAAATCAAATAAATAAATAAATAAAAATAAAAGATTAAGTAATGGTTGTTGTGGGTTTTTTGGGCTCTCTGGCCATGTTCTGAAGGTTGTTCTTCCTAATGTTTCGCCAGTCTCTGTGGGTGGCATCTTCAGAGGACAGGAGTCAGAACCAGAGTAGGACCAGACAGAGTTCTGATCCCTGTCCTCTGAAGATGCCAGCCTCAGAAACTGGTGAAACGGTAGGAAGAACAACCTTCAGAACACGGCCAGAGAGCCCGAAAAACCCACAACAACCATTAGATCCTGGCTGTAAGAGCCTTCACGAATACAAGATTAAGTAAGTTCATCAAGGGAGAGAGGTGTGTTGACAGATGTTAGCCATGATTGCTAACTGTTCAATGTCCTGATGAAGTTCATTTGCTAAAAGCAAAGTATGTGTGGCTTTTTCCTTCATGGGCTGCACAAGGAGCCCCAGAACCGCATGCAGGAGGCATTGTTGAAACTCAGACTTTGGATCAGATTAGCTCTTAGTTTTTTTTCCCCCCAGCAAGACATTTCTTATTCTTATGATCAAAACATTTGGGCAATCAAAGAAAAATAATGCTAGGTAAACATTTTCCCTTTTTCCCTCCCAGGTGTTTGGTAAAGTTGCTCTGAAGGATGGCTCTCAAATTAACAGGAACAACAACTTCCAGACTTTCCCCCAAGCGGTGCTGCTTCTCTTCCGGTAGATTTCATTTGTCCTTTTCTTGTCAATGGTGTTTGAGAATTGTTTTTGATGCTCTAGTGCACTGGTTCTTAACCTTGGGTTACTCAGGAGTTTTGGACTGCAACTCCCAGAAGCCTTCACCACCAACTGTGCTGGCTGGGGTTTCTGGGAGTTGCAGTTCAAAAGCATCCGAGTAACAAAGGTTAAGAACCACTGCTCTAGTGGGCAGAGGTTTTTACATTTTGTCTCTAAAGCTTAAGCTCCACGTTGTTCCCTCTGGCATGTAGTTATCACACTTATTTTCAAAAATCAGAAGCAAGGGGTTTTGTACTTTATCTAATAGAGTGTGTTGAGGGTGTCTATTTCTAAACTTCCTGCTGGACCCACTTACAAGCTGCACATGCGTTGCAAACCAAAGAAGAAAAAAGCAGTTTTGTCCTTTGAAGTTATGGCACTTTTTTTATCACTCTGTCAGGCGTGTTCATTCTGACTTAGAGATGGCTATAAATGCTCCAGACTAGAACTAAGGCCTAAAGGCTATACAGACACTCTTAACTGTTGAAATCAGTAAGTTCAAGTATACTGTACTTTGGATTTAGGTCTGGATCTCTGCTTTGACAATAGCAAGACTTGGGTGTTGCTTGCAGGATGATTTCTCTGTGTCTTTGTGGCTGCATGTACTTCCTCTACTCTGCTTCCCTTCTAGTGTACCAATTTCCCTTCCTGCTTATCTACAATAGAGTTTGGATAAGGCCTTCAGTTGGTCTGCTGTGGGTGATCACGGAACCAAGGAAAGCTAATTGCCTTAGAGAAAGATCAAAGGAGTCGACAACAGATGTCTGAGCCAGCGGAGCCTACAGGCAACGCCCTGAGAGCTCTTTTATTTATTTAGCATGAGTTACATAATACGTTGTGAGAGAGACAGATAGGATACTAGTTACCTAATCGCAACTAGGATTGACTGAAATAACTCTTTGATCTTATGCTCTACCTCTAAGCGAAAGGGCAGAATAACGGGTTACCCTGCCTGCTGGCAGTTGCCACTTCCTGCCAGGAGTGTATGAACCTCACTGGAACAGAATGCAGCCACAACCCTTAAGTAGACGTTTTCCACAGTCTGCATTTTTGAGCAGACGATTGTCAGTTTTTTTTCTGGACTAATATGCATCTCAGAATACAGTTATTTTGGGGGCTCCGTTTTTACTTGGCTAGGATACTTGATTGTTTTAACCAACCATACTGCTAACATAAATTTGTACTCTCCTGTGCCTTTCCTGCATTTTTTTAAAGAGTAAAAGATGGCTCCTGTGATTTTCTGCCATTGCTGATCTCTAAGCCAACTGCTTGAAATATTAAAAAGTCATTTCCATAATATGAGTCTTACCAAAATTGTAGGTTATGTACCTGATATTTGGCTCACTTTTCTCTTATTGTCAGCTCTTTGGCTGTCAGGCTTCATGAAATCAAACAAGGGTGTGATTTTCAAAGGGATGACAAACACTGCCATGCATAGCTGTTGTTCAAACATTTCAGATAATAGACAGAAATTGCTACATATTTGGTTTTAGTCACATGGGCAGTAAGGCAATAAATCTTGTAAATGCCAAGTGGCCCTCAGCTGACAGTTATCCTTCCAAGGAAACAGAGTGGCATAGATCCTTTTTCTACAGCTTCACAAAAGAGAGAAAAGAAATGTAACACCTTTAAAAGGTTAAAAAATATATCTTGCTGTGAGTCATTTGTTTTTCTCCTGTTGTGTTCTGAAACAGTTTCATCCAGATGAAACATAAATCACTGTCAGCAAATCCAACAGTTCCTCCTGGTAGTTAGAGCTAGTGGCGAGGGAGTTACCATCTTGGTAATCCTCTCTTTAAATTAATTGTTTTAAATTGAAATTGGTAATTTTATGATTTTATATATTTTTATACTGTTTTGTTTTATTTTGTAAGCCACCCTGAGTAGACATGGTCTAGAGGGGCGGGGTAAAAATCAAATAAATAAATAAATAAATAAATTGATATGTTAGGAATAGCAACTGGAGTTCAAAGGGTATGTTGGGTTGCCCTGCCCATCATCTTTCTGTACCTCTTCCTTTGCTATTCACAAACAACCTGGCAGTCCAGTATGCTGTAGGACTACACTGAATGTGTGGACCATGCAGGCCTTCTCTCCTTGAAGAAGCAGTATATCCTGGGTTGTCTCATAGGCAGGAGATCAGGTGTGCTGGGACATCTCTAATGTGTTCCATGCATTCCTAGTATGCTGGGATATGCCTCACATGCTCAGGATTTGTAGAGTTCCTAGGATCATGAATAATAATATTATAATTGAAACATGAGCACGTGGCTCATTTTCTCTTGTTTTGTCCCATATTAAAGGTGTGCAACAGGAGAGGCATGGCAAGAAATCATGTTGGCTTGTATGCCAGGGAAACGGTGTGATCCAGAGTCTGATTTTAACCCAGGAGAAGAATACACATGTGGAAGCAATTTTGCCATTATTTATTTCATCAGCTTTTATATGTTGTGTGCTTTTTTGGTAAGCCCTGCCTACATAAAATAAAATCCTGAAATGAATGAATATATACTGTTTTTTTCAGGACAATATGCTAAAGAATAATTTTAGGAGTCCATAAAATACATGTTAGAGATGGCTAATAAATAATAATTATGTGCTGTTAAATTAATCCCAGCATATATGGTAACACTCCATTCCTGCTTCTGGTGAAACTCTGGGATGTACATGGGTGACACAGCATGAAGCTCCATCAGCCACTCATGCTCCAGGTGATATTCCTTCTCTAAGGAAGTTTGAACACCTGGCTTCTGGCTCTACAGATAGGCATTAAAACACACAGAGCTATACCCAATTGTATGACCTTTTTATGTTAAATAAAATACCTCCCTATTCTTGGATCAATGCCCTGTGCCTTTTCATGTCAATACATTTTCAAGTGGAATCTGGCAAAGATTTATATGAACAAAAATATGTATACTGCACGATGCTACTTCCTATAGCAGTCTTCTTCAGGAACATAATGTGTTGATATAGTTGAGGCAGTATGAGTGGAGTCTAACTGGGGCAGCAAGAATTTCTAAAGTACTAGAGCTAGCTGGAAGGACAACATTCAGGTTCAAGCAGCAAAATGTTGTGGCCTACCCCAATCACATAGTCTGTGAAATTTCCAGAAGTTATTATTGCATGTATATATTTAAACAGTCTTAGCTCGACATCTAGTGTAACACTAATCCTTTACACTTTTAATACTACTATAAAGGTTATTAAATAATTCCTCATATTGTTTTTAAGATTATCAACCTCTTTGTGGCTGTCATCATGGACAACTTCGATTATCTGACACGTGATTGGTCTATTCTTGGTCCACATCATCTAGATGAGTTTAAAAGAATATGGTCAGAATATGATCCTGAAGCAAAGTAAGCAAGATTTTTAATTTTAATACAGTGTAAGCTGGCCAAAGAAGCCAACAAATGAAAAATGGGGTAATTTAAAAGACAAGTGAAAATATCTCTTGAACATTGTACCTCTTTTTTAGGGGAAGAATAAAACACCTTGATGTTGTTACTTTGCTAAGGCGCATACAGCCTCCCCTTGGTTTTGGTAAATTATGCCCTCACAGAGTTGCATGTAAGGTAGGTACATTATGTACATTAGATACATTATGTTTTTGTTGATTTGCATTAATTTGTTATCTTTAAGTTTACATGCATAATAAAGGAAACAGTGCAGCAACAGAAACCAATAAAACAATAAATGCAGTCTATAAAATGAATCAGAATGAATCCCACAATCATACAAACAAAAAAGTGCAACTCAAATTAAATTAAAGATAAAGTCTAGGAAAACAGGTTGACCAATGTCATTTTATCCCTCTCTCTCTCTTTCTCTCTCCCTCCCTCCATCCATCCTGTCTGATTTGTGTATGCCAGCTATTAGTGGTAGTAAAAGGTAATTTAGAAAAACCCACATATAGTAAAATATGTTTTCTCACCTTTATAGTGGAAGTGAGCAAGCCCCATTTACACCTAACGGACTGAGCCAGTTTATGCATGCAAAACACTCCAACCTATGAAAATTTCAGTGGAACAGTATGAGGCATACAATGTGGTCATACTTACTGCTAGGCTTCTGCAGATTGTTTGTTGTGCTGTATTGGGCTGGTTCGAACAAATGGCTAGACATTATGGTTGGCTGCTGCATAATGGGCCCTGTGCCTTTCTGAATTAAAAATAGCAACACTGGATCGCCACCAGCGGGGTCAGGACCTCTGGTGGTGATCAGGTGGCAATTTTTGGCTATTAAAGGCTCCCTCCTGCAATCCTGAGGTTACCAACAGCTTTCCCAGAGCCCTAGGAAGTCTCGGAACCTAAAATGGAAGAGGGAATAGAAAGGTATCAGTTAATTTAGATTAAATCTGACTGGTACTAGATGACATCACTGGCATAAATGTACACCAATAGGATTTACTCTTGCCTACAATCGATTATGGTCTCATATTCAGCAGATCTTCTCTCTCTTACAAATTCACTCATAGAATAGGCAGAGAGGTAATATGTCATTTATCCAACCATGGCTGATTATAATACCTCTTACATGAAGTTTTATCTGATGTTCTTCATATACAGTATATGTATGTTTTTGCCTCAACATCTGATTGTTTCTTTGTATCTGTTTACTTCCTAAATATCTGCAGAGGTTGGTAGCCATGAACATGCCCCTAAACAGTGATGGAACAGTTATGTTTAATGCTACTTTATTTGCTTTAGTAAGAACAGCCCTGAAGATAAAAACAGAAGGTAAGAGAGGAATGTGCATAATTTACAAAGCATTTTATGTTTTTCCAAGTCAGACTGTACTGTTTGTGGAAATGTGAATTTCCTTTACAGGAATCAGACCTTTGTTCTACTTGAACCTTAGCCTCTTCCAGTCATGCAAAAGCACCCTGCACCTCACGTTGAGGTGATTCTGATACCTAATCACTTTCTCAGGTATAACTGCAAAGATGATAGGCTAGCTTAATGTATATGAACACCTCATAAGGTTATGGTCGTTTAAGGGAGTGGTATATCTCATATACCTATTTTATTATTTTACAGAGCTAGCAGTTGTCCTTATCAACAGAGTTCAGCTGCTGCTTCCAGTGAATCTAAGCAACCCACAAGGAAGTGAACATTGACATAAACTTAGAGCTCTAATAGCTCCTGAAGAAGGGTAGAACTTTTTATCCCCAATGCTTAGGAATTTTTTAACAGACGGAATCACAGTGTTGGTGTAATGGTTCTTTATATTCTCATATTTCAATTATTTAAGCTAGGATTTCTCAATCTTTTGCCCATGTCTATATATTTTAATATGGCACATGATTGGCTTGTACATAATTGATTCAACTATAAGTCTTGGCCGTTTGTTCCTTCAGCAGGTATTGTTAAAGTGCAGGGAGGAGTATGCTAGTTGGCCCTGCTCCCTCTATTCTGGTTCTGACACTCTTCTCCATATGCAGCATGGCATTCTGAAGGAGAGAACTTCTAGGATGACACGTTTTCCATGGTTCCAACTTATGTGGAGAGTCACCACAGATACACTCCACTTCTAACCCATAGTTTTTCCTTGCATAAGGAATAAGTAAAGTGAAGGTAGAGGCTCATTCTCTCCACAAAAGTATGTAAGCTCATGTGTGTGCCGAAAATTGCTGCAGAATGTTTCATAGTTCAACATACTAGATTGAGCTGGGCTTGCTATTAGGCAGAATGAAGCAGTTGTCTTAGGTAGGAGATTTGGGGGTGGGGGTGGGACAGTGATGAGGTTTTAAAGGATATATTCATATGTGTGTTTCATAGACTACCCTGAGCCCCCGCAGCTAGCTTTCTACCGTAAAGTCAGCTAGCCTGAAACAAGATACAACTTCTAGCCTGGTCTTCTTCTGTACATGGAATGGTAGCTGGCTGAGAACCCAGACATGATTCCTTCACTCTGAATGGGCAGATCTTTTCCCAGCGAGAATGTTTTCCATAAATAGTGATGAGGTCTGGAAGGATCTCTTGCTCCAGGCTAGCTCTAGTCATCATAATGAGAATGAGATGGAATTGCCACTTTAAAGTCTATTCCTTTAAGTTTCTGAAGTGAAATGTATCCATTTCTCTTGCTTCTTCTTTTCTCTTTCTCCTTTTCTCTGTCTCTCCCTAGGAAATCTAGAGCAAGCAAATGAAGAACTCAGGGCAGTTATAAAGAAAATCTGGAAGAAAACGAGCATGAAACTGCTTGACCAAGTTGTTCCTCCTGCTGGCGGTTAGTGAGACAATCCTATCTATTTTCTACATTTTAAATGATTACGTACTGGTAAGGTTTTGAAGAAATACGATGACATTAAATTTAAGATAGAATGAAGTGACAAAGTACATGGTGCTGCTATTTAATGTTGATGTACAGAAAAGTACATCTGTGTGAAAGTTACCAATAATAAATCAGAGAATGCAAAATTCTAGAAAACTTCTATGCATTTTAGTTCTAAATTACTAATTTATATATAAACATTTCAGTTGACAGGTGTGAAGTAATTGTTGCTAAACTAAAAGTATCTTGCTCTTGATATATTAAAAAGTATACTAATTAGAACTACTTAAATAGGAGAGTAACGATTAAGATGACGTGTAATGTTGTAAAACGCAAATGTATATATTAAGGATACATACTCAAACAAATGTCTGTTCCTTACAAAATACTGATAACGTGTCATTTGTAAGTCATGTTCTGATTTGTTTTCTGTGTTTTAAAGGTGCAGGATCTGTTGCATAATCCTTCTCAGTCCTATCCCAGGCACCTAAGAGAGCAATCCATTTGAGTTCATTCTTTGGCATCTTTTACAACTTACTGAACTTTTATAATATTGTCCCAGCTTTCACCAAGACAAGTGCTGGCTCAGAGTCTAGAAATCAGATTCTAGGATCACATTCCAAATTGTGAAGGTGGAAGCCAATCTCTCTCTAAAGGCGCCATTCTTGGTCTCTAAAGGAGAGGGGGAAAGAGCATATTGGCTGCCCCCCACTCTTCACAGTAGAGCAAAAAGAGGCATTGGCTTTGTGGATGTGGAAGCCAGCCAGGAATGGGATTATGCCAGACAATGTGTAAGGAAGCCCAGCTGGCAAGAGACAATGGATGCTGCACATTTAAAACCACATCTCTATGTTCTTCTCTACTCTTCTCTACCCTTACACCTGAGTGCTTGCATGGCCTAGATGAATTGCTTTGTTATTGTTGTAACAATGTGCTTGAGCTTTTTCTGCAGCCTTTATGCCTTTCAACTATCAGTCTTTTCCGAATATTCTGAAGCAATTCTGTTTTAGGGTGGTGGCATGGAATTAGTGTTGCCTCTGGCCAACTTGATTCCCCTTCTTTTTATTGAAACACGAGTGCATGCTTCAGAATAGCAAACCGTGCCTGCCTAAATTGAGCACATGGAGAGCCTTTGCTTGAGGATGCCTTCAAACATAATCCTGATGCAATTCCTCTTCAGAGTTCCTTTCAAAGCCTATCTTCATTCGTTGCAGATGATAAACAGAATATTGATACAGTACTTTTTTTTGCCCCAGCCAAGCTGATCTCAATTTGAATATACATATTTTGATAACAAAAATGTAGTGAACCTGTAGGCTACAATGAAAGAAAATGTCATTAAAATGCAGGATTTAAAAAAAAATCTTGTCAAATTTTGTCACACAATGACAGAAAGTGTACCATACTCATAGGCAAATTTTTGCAAGGCATAGATCGTGGTGATAAGGGAATGGACAGATAAAAAAGCACACAAAAATAACATTCCAAATATTAAAGGACTGGCAGTGGTGAAAATAATTCTGCCACTATATGTGCAATATCTGCAGATTTTTTACAAGTGTTATGTGCCAAGGTAGACTGCATCCCTTCATTCCCTTAAGTATATATAAAACACATCTATCAAACAGCATCCTAACAAACAGAATTTTATGTTTAACAAATCTATTTTGTACTCACCAGTAGACCTGATTAAGAAATAATGAATATTGATCGTAATGAATCATTGGAGTCTGGAAAATCTTTTCCCTTAATACATTAATAACTGGAAATGAATTATTAATATATAATGTCAAATTATTTTGCAAAAACTTCAGTTTTATGTGGATTAATGCTGCTAATATATGGTCGAAAGAGAACAGAAAGGACACTACAGTCCACACATCTTTTATACTTCAAAGTTTCCTCTAAATTTCCCATCCTTAACTCTTCAGAGCACACTAAAGCCTGTCTGACAACCTGTGTCTTTCACAGATCTTGTTTTGCTGAAATTCATTCCCTTTAATCTTTTTAATTTTGATTTCAACTCTGTGTAATGCGTGATCACTCCTGCTTAGCTGCTTTTCTTCACAACCTAGCTATGTTTGTTGTGCCCAATATAGGAAGTTTAAAAATGATTCAGTCAGATTTTATTTTTGTGAGTGTTTGTCTAGTATATTGTGAGTGTGCTCCTTTCACGCACACAGGAATTTAACATTATTAAGGAATTTGCAAGCAAGTGTCTGATTTGCAAACATTATTTGTGTGTGTGTGTCAACTTTTACACATGCATATGATGTGCAGAATGTCTCAGACATCATTATGGTAGAAAGTGTTCCATCCTGTTTGATTTGTTTTCCAAAAAAGTCCCACAAAACTTTGTAAATATTATTTCCTTATTACTGCTGGTCATGTATTTTAGAGGAAATAATAAGGATGGGGAGAGCCTTTGAGAAGGAGTGTGATTAGGGCATCTTGCAAGTATTATCTTAGTAGAGTAGATATCTGTAATTTGAAAATAGAATATGTGCCTTTTAATCTCAAAATGTAAGCATCCCTTTGAGTTATCAAATTCCATGCAGGAAAAAAATTATACCTTTCTTTTGGATTTGCTACAGCCAGACTACATCAATAGCTAACAATTGTCTTTATATTTAAGAAAGCTTTGTGCGTGGAGATACTTAGTCTATAGGTGCATACACAACTGTCTTCTTGACACGATTGTGTGAATGTGCTTTCTGTTGACTGAAATTACACACAAAGGCAGTTGCCTCCATCTAGGGACTCTGTATAGTATCATGAGTGCCTACTTGTACAAGGAACTTCCTTACTTCCTCCTAATCACATGCATGATTTTCCTCTGAAGAACTGGGAATACTCAGAATTTCCTTTGGATAGTGGAGCATACATAGAATTTTCCACCAGAACTGTCAACATTCACATTTACAAAAGATCAATTTGTACAGATATCAAATCAGGATATCTCAATAAAAAAAGAAGAATTAAGAAGAATTAAGAAATTCAATTCCAAGACAGCTTGCTCATGCAGTGTAAAAAATAAATCCCCTTCCCCAGCAGATGTAATGCAGTAGCTATTGTGGTAACAACCAAAACACACAAAAATATTATTTTTTCACATGATCTTGAGGTCTGGAACTTCCTGAACTTTCATTATAATTGATGGAGGTCCATGGACATGAATATCTCTTGAGAAGGCATTTATTGCATAATAAAAGCAGGCTCAATGATGCTATTGAAGAGATGGCATGGAACAGACTGGGCTCCCAACCAAGCTACTTTAAATTTATATTTATTTGTTCGGTTTATGAATTACACTATATCACTCCTAGTGTTGCATGACATAATTTACCAAGCCAAATACATGCTAGCCTGTGCACACTGTTATTTTCCCAGTAAGGTTTGTGACCCTTTAAAAGTGTTTTGTTCTTCACATTTATTGTTTGCTGTACTGAATGGAGCAGAATTCTTGGGAACTGCAGACAATGTAAACAGATCTGTTTTTAACACAAAAACCTCTCTAAGTACAAAATGTTTCACTGATGGGTGTAACTAATTGAAACTGATGCTTTAAAAATATAGGCCAAGAAATTAATGATTTTGCCCTCACTTCACCTCTTGAAACCAAAACAAGAAATAAGAAAAGGAACAGTGTTCAGCTACATGCCCGTATCACAAGAGAGAGATTATTAAAAGATACCCAAGTAACATTTCAGTAATGACAGCTATAGTGCAAAAATCAACAATGTTTATCACAGTACTTTCTTTAAAATTCTCTTTTACAAAATTAAGCCATGCAAAACACATATTTTGCCTCATTTTCAGTAGCTAGTAATTATGATGGATATTTATTTCCTTCAAGACCAGAGGCTATATGCATTTGTGCATTAGCGCTAAGGAGCATGAACAAGGCATGTGCACTGTAGCATACATGACTTGCTCATGGCCTTCTTCGAGGCCTCTGGGAAGGCCATGGTGAGATCAGAATGCTGTATTCCATCAGTCTTTTGGCTGATCCTTGGGAGCTTTTATACATTATATGATATAATTGTATTTCATCTCAAGAAGAATACTTTACAACTATATCTGCCTCAATCATGGCCAAAACCAGAGTATTACCAGGTAAGAAGCTTCTTCATTCACAGAATTTTAGAGTAGGTTCAAACATCAATTTATCCCCTTATATTCAAAAACTTTATATCTCCATCCAAAAGCACTCCTACGGAAGTGTTCTCGCTGTATTGTTCCTTGGGGAGTATTTAATGGCCAAAGAGATGATTAAATTCTATTCCATGCAGCTTTCCAAAGAACCCTGATCAGGTTTATTCAGATAATGTTGGCCTCTGAAGCCTGATCTGACAGATTATTTAATCTGAATAGAACTTCCTGGAGGTTCAGGGAGATAAACAGTTAAAATCTATCATGGTGATAATTTGAGAGGGACCAAATACAAAAAGTAACACGGCAACCCCATTATAGCACTTATTGTAACCCCCCGGTGCAAAACAAAGTTGCCATTTCAGATCCAAGTGGACACAACCGTTCTAAAAGATACTCTTACCTCTCTTTCCTTAGGAAGATGCTCACTCCCTTGCTTCTCCCGTTTAGCATAGTGTGCCTGCTAAAACTGATTTATGCTAGATTTAGGCTGCCTGATTAGAAGCCCAAACCTTTGTGCCCATTGCACGCACCACATCTTTTCCTAAATTAGTTGAGAGTATATATTGGCTATGAATGACATGTGCTGACTTGGGAGAGATCTGTCTGGTCTGTTCATTTAGATGATGAGGTAACCGTGGGGAAGTTCTATGCCACCTTCCTGATACAGGACTACTTTAGGAAATTCAAGAAACGGAAAGAACAAGGACTGGTGGGGAAATACCCAGCAAAGAACTCCACAATTGCACTACAGGTGACTTTGTTTTCTACCTTTTTGCTAACCATGTTGCAAGTTTATTGATAACAGCAGGAAAAAAATGACTGTGGGTGAAATAAAGCTGTACAACAAGGACTGTATTTTGTTGAGACATTTGGGGGTCCTCCAACTTTAAAACGAATGACCATATGGTTCTGTGTATTACAAGGTAAGTGTGAAATACCTTTTTTTGCAACAGTAAGGAATAGCAAAATCATTATAAAACTTTTAATGTAGATATTATAGGGCATTCTCTTAAAGTGGTTAATAAAACTCCACTCCACAGTGTCCTTCAACAGTATTCTGAGAGTCAGACTCCAGGAGAGTTTGAATGACACATTTCTTTTGGTTGCCTGTTTCACAGCTGTGGGTTCTCCGTGTGACATCTATTGCCCTGCATTTCTAAAGGTTTCATAGGCAGAAACTTAGGTTATGTTATACTGTAAATGCAGTCAACATAGTTTTGAACATGTTTGTTTGTTCATAATAGCTTTCCCCCACCTTTTCCCTTAAAAGGACGCAAGGCGGCTTACAACAGTTAAAAGACAATAATTAAAAGCTAAAAGCAGTAAGTATGCAAATATTGAAAGGGAATTAAATGAGTGTTATATAAAATCAATATTTAAAATGCATTTTAAAACCACAGAGCACAACCGTCCATTTACAAAACCTATTTCAGGCCGCCTGTGACTAAGGAAACGCCTGACTGAAGAGAAAAGCCTTTGCCTGCTTGCGGAAGGAGGGAGTTCATGTATACTCTTCTGGAAGGAAATCCTTCTGAATACATTTAAATCAAATAAGTTCTGTCACACCTAAACAAGGTCTATTTGTCTATACTAGAGATGGGCAACTAATACTTCTTTAGGGATCTTTGGAGCACAACTCCTACCAGCCCTCACCATTAGTTATTTCAACAGCACATGCTGACATTTGTCATCCAACACCATCTAGAGGGCCATAATTTGGTCACCACACTGTATATTTTCATACTTATTTGGGCAGCAAGGATATGTGTAGACCACAAAACTGATCGAAGACTCTTCATTCAGTCCCCATGAATGGTTCCATGCACCTGAAGTGTGTTTTGAGAACTGGTTGATGGCTGTGGTTGACTGGGAGCATAATGTGACTAAGCAGGGCTTTCTGTCTCATCCTCTCTCTCTCTCTCTCTCTCTCTGTGTGTGTGTGTGTGTGTGTGTGTGTGTATGTGTGAGCATGTGTGTAAGAAACATATCAGTACCTATAGAGGCAACTGCATATACAGTGTTTGCTAGAATCCTATTTCCATTTGCTGGAGACATTAAGAAAAACTTTATTTAGCACAAAAGAATAAGAAACTACTTTCAGTTTATGGAGATGGTGGCAGGTGGTGAGACTAGAAGCCCTATTCATAGCAGCTCCATCTATTTGGAAGCCTGCTAAGCCACATCATGAGCGAAGTACAGTATATAATTCCAAATACTTCTAGTTCAAAACCTTTAGGGTTTTTTTTCCCTAGCCTCTATGCCATGGAACCCACCAGCCAGAGTTCTCCCTAGAGCCACTATGCCATCCTTCCTCCTGCTTTCTCTTGAGTGGAAGCAGGCAGAAAGAGCAGGCAGGGGAAGGCTATGAGTCCTGACTGGGATCTCCTTGCCCCACAACACACCTTCAGCTTGCAAGGCCATCCATATTCTAGGGGTTCAGTACATAAAACTATGACACCCTATCACCAGCTGCCATTAAAATCAATATTAGCAATTTCAGTTGCCTGACCAAGGTTAAGAACTGGAAAGTTGGTACCACACTTCCCCTCCACCTCCAGACACTGGCTTGAAAGTTTATTCCAAAAGGAGAGAGAGAAAAGACAAGTGTGGAGAAAGGTCAATTTTTTTATAAAAAGGAAAATAGCTCCAGGTACAAAAGCAAATTGTAGTTACAGGATTACAGTATACACAACAAAACACACCAGAAAATAATAAAAACTAATTCACCCTGTCTGTCTCATCTAAGTAGAGGGATGGTGTAAATCTGGGAAGACCTTCCCTATGTTCTCCTGCACAACTTCATATATGGTGTGTCTACCACTGGAAACGAAGCACGGCCTCCCTAAAACTATGCTAAGCTTCCAAAAGACTCAGATTCTCACTTTCCTTTTCTGCAAGGACCCATTAACACCAAGGGCTAACCATCATGTAATTACTCTTAATCTGCTGTGATCATTCTTATCTCCTTCCCAGTTTTGAAGTCTGCATACCCTTGGGCAAGGAAGTGTGCCAATTTTCTACAAATGGTTGGTGCATGCTTTTATCTACAAAGATAAGTTTAAGATGTTAGGCTCTGCTTTGAAGTCCTCTTGAGCTCCGTCCTTCCTTGAAGTGACCCTGGACAGGAATACTGGAAAAGAAGATAGAGGAGGTGCCAACAAGCTGTCGGCAGGGCATGGGTGAAAGTTCATGTTTCCATACCCTTACTGTCACATAGAAAAGTCCAGAAGATGAATTTAATTTTCCATGTTCCTCCAAGTCCTTAATCTCTTCACATTATACTAAGTGCTCTGAAATGGGTCATGGTGTTTTTCCAGAATACTCAGGGCTACTGTCAGATATGTTCCTAGCCATTTGGCTTAACAGCTACAATCTCAAAGAAAACACTTTAAAAAAAACATTTCAGCTTGTACTGCAGTTCTGCACGTGTTTGCGTAATGTAAATCTCACTGAATCAACTGGCAAAATCCTGTATCCATCTTTAATGCAAGTGTAAACTGGATGGAATGTGGGTTAAACCGCAAAGCCTCTGGGCTACAAGGCTGAAAGAGCAGCAGTTCGAATCCACACAATGGAGTGAGCTCCCGTCACTTCTCTCAGCTCCTGCCAACCTAGCAGTTCGAAAGCAGGTAAAAATGCGAGTAGATAAATAGGTACCACCACGGTAGGAAAGTGATGGCATTCCGTGTCTAGTTACGCTGGCCACGTGACCACCGAAATTGTCTACGAACAAATGCTGACTCAACAGCTTGGAAACGGGGATGAGCACTGCCCCCTAGAGTCGGACACGACTGGACAAATTGTCAAGGGAAACCTTTACCTTTAAACTGGATCTAAGTGCTAAAAATAATCAATTTAAAAGAATTGAAAGCTTTCTATTCCCTGAAACCTTCCCTTTTGCCCCGGGAAGCCTCTGGGGGCCTCAAGATGGTGGAGGGGAGAGCCTTTAATAGTCAAAAATTGCCGCCAGTTTGACAAGGCAATCCTGATCCCAGTAGTGGTGACCCAGCAGCATTTTTAACTCTTAGAGACTCCTGGGGAATCTTTAATATTCAAATGCCCTTGCCATTCAACATCCTTAGATTTCCAAAGGCTTCCCCAGGGCAAAATGTAGCCTTAAGGAGTGATGAGAGGGTTTAGGAAGCTTTCAATTATTTTAAATTGATTCTTTTGGCTACCCAGATCCAGTTTGTGCTAGTGTAGCTATATGAACAGGATTTTGCCCAATGGGTTTTACTCCTAGGTAAGTGTGTCTAGCACTGCAGCCTTTAATACTGTCAGGAGCCTAAATGAAGCAGCAGTATATGAGTCACATGCATAAACAGTATTTTCTAAGTTGTAATGTTAAGAAGAAAGATTATAGTTTAAGTAGAAAATGGATTTAAGCAAAAAGTAACATAAGACTGGTGAGTGCTAGTATTCTTGAAGGATTTCATGGCCAGGATATGATGGTTGTGGTGGGTTTTTCAGGTTCTTTGGGAACCCAAAAAAGCCCATAACAACCAGTGGACGGATTGTTGGACTAGGACGTAGGACGCCTTGGTTAAATCTCTGCTTTCACCATGGAAACGTACTGGGGTGGCAACAGCAAAATCACGTCTCACATACCTTGAAAGCCCCATTAGGGTCCCCATATGTCAGAAGTGGCTTAGATGGCACCTAAGATCTAGAAAGTGGCGGCACTGGTTCATACCAATAGGCTGTTCCCTAGCCATAATTTCAGTACTTTATAGGGTTGTGAATACTACAGTCATATTTAAGGTCAATTTTGTGGCCCAGTATGCAGGGCCTCCTTTTCCTGCATGAGCCAAGATTTCCTTTCAGGTGCTAACGCCTCAGCAGGATTCCCCCCCCCCGCTCCCCATTACAAATTATTTCTCAGTTTAGATCTGTCTTTTCTGTGATGTGTCCACCCCCATTTGGTTTAGTTACAGGAGCGTATCAGATGTTATTTCCCAATCTTTTTTTTTTCAGGGGGGGGGGGGGGGAGACCTACTTTGTTACCTCTTTGGGAAATTTTTTTATTGTATATTAAAACATGTAAGGAGTCTTTGCGGCTCCTGTCAATTATTTGTACAAGAGGAGGTCACAGTCCCTTTTACTATTTAAGCCCAAATATATTGCTGCCAGCAGCTCATTTTATCATATATATATAATTCCTATGGCTTTATTTTGTTTGATGCAGAAAAGTTGAGGAGAGTCCCTGCCATGGCTTAAGCCAATTTAAATCTCTTCTCGTAGCGTCCATCATGAATCATGCTCTGGTATGACAGAGCTCAGTTATTACGTCACAGTTATTTTGACATAAATGCCTTGGGTACTATTTATCCCTGTGAACTTTAGCTGAATCTATTGACACCCAAATGAGAATTGATTGGATCATTGAATTTTATCACCACGTCTTCTCCTGGCTCTGTGGCTAATAACCGAACTGTGAAACCTGACATGGGGGTTTTCCAGCTTTTAATTAGCAATGGCTTTGCTTGCAGCAAGGAAGATTTGTTAGGTTTCAGATGCCATATAGTGTACTTGATACATAAAGATATTTGCCGGGAGCAAATGTGATCTTTTCATTTTCTTTTCTTTTCCTTTCTTTTTTCTTTTTCGTACCTAACCAAGCATTGTGGTAATTATAACTGCTGTGGTGCACAGAAGAGGATGGTCATGGCAGATATCATTCAAATAAGTCTTGTAGCAAGAGAAAAACAATCTATATAATTAGCCTGAAGGAGTTAATTCCTAGGATTGCAAGTTAGTTATAGTTATTTATGAAAGAGGAGGTCACAGGTTGCCCCTAGAACCAAGTCAAAAACGCATTGGATATATTCCCTTTGGAGCAATAATATGTGTACACAGCACCAAGCCCAGGTCTGACTTTGTGGATGTCCTTGCCACTTCACAAATTGAGGTCCTAAATTACAGCAAGGTGCTACAGTATATATAGAGCAGAAGTGGAAGTCCATTGGCAAAGTTATTTGGCAGTGCAGTTCTAACTGAAAGGCATGAAGGCTGTAGGGGCCTGTCAAAAATAAGCTTTTGCAGTGGATATTCTGTCAGCTGATGTCAGAGATCTCCTAACAATGCAGTCTGGCAGTGGAATTGTTCTGCTGGTGTAGATTTGCTGGCAGAAGAGCAAAAAGAGATGTGAAGAAGGGTTGCAGCTTGGGAGGACTCACGTTAGACCATATTCAGAGCTCCACCAGGGAAGCAGGCACAATGTCAGCACTAATTTAGGCCAAGGTAAGGATAGACCAGAATACTTTCTAAAATCCCCTGGGTTTGGATTCAGCACAGCTTCAGCTGGTCTAGTCCAGGCTCTGTAGACCCTTGGCCCCCTCAAGCCAGTTGGGATTTCACTCTTAACGCCCATAAAAACCACTTAGCATGGCCTAAAGAACCAAAGAGTCCTCATCCCTTTCCTAGGTCACATCGTCTAGTCGTTTAGTCGTGTCCGACTTACCGTGACCCCTTGGACCAGAGCACGCCAGGCCCTCCTGTCTTCCACTGCCTCCCGGAGTTGTGTCAAATTCATCTTGGTTGCTTCGATGACACTTTCCATCCATCTCATCCTCTGTCGTCCCCTTCTTCTCTTGCCGTCACACTTTCCCAACATCCAAGGAGTCTTCTCTTCTCATGAGATGGCCAAAGTACTGGAGCCTCAGTTTCAGGATCTGTCCTTCCAGTGAGCATTCAGGGTTGATTTCCTTTAGAATTGATAGGTTTGTTCTCCTTGCAGTCCAGGGGACTCTCAAGAGCCTCCTCCAGCACCACAATTCAAAGGCATCAATTCTTCGGCGGTCTGCTTTCTTTATGGTCCAGATCTCACTTCCATACATCACAACAGGAAAAACCATAGCTTTGACTATTCGGACTTTTGTTGACAAGGTGATGTCTCTGCTTTTTAGGATGCTGTCAAGGTTTGTCATTGCTTTCCTCCCAAGAAGCAGGCGTCTTTTAATTTCGTGGCTGCTGTCTCCATCTGCAGTGATCATAGAGCCCAAGAAAGTAAAATCTGTCACTGCCTCCATATCTTCCCCTTCTATTTCCCAGGAGGTGATGGGACCAGTGGCCATGATCTTAGTTTTTTTGATGTTGAGTTTCAGACCGTTTTTTGCACTCTCCTCTTTCACCCTCATTACAAGGTTCTTTAATTCCTCCTCACTTTCTGACATCAGAGTGGTATCATCTGCATATCAGAGGTGGTTGATATTTCTTCCTGCAATCTTAATTCCGGTTTGGGATTCCTCCGGTCCAGCCTTCCGCATTATGTATTCTGCTTATAAGTTAAATAAGCCGGGGGACAATATACAGCCTTGTCATACTCCTTTCCCAATTTTGAACCAATCAGTTGTTCCATATCCAGTTCTAACTGTTGCTTGCTGTCCCACATATAAGTTACTCAGTAGATAGATAAGGTGGTCAGGCACTCCCATTTCTTTAAGGACTTGCCATAGTTTGCTGTGGTCCACACAGTCAAAGGCTTTTGCATAGTCAATGAAGCAGAAGTAGATATTTTTCCTGGAACTCTCTGGCTTTCTCCATACAGTATGAATCAAACATTTATTACAAATTTAAGAAATGGAACAAAAATACACTTCCCTAAGTGAAGTTAGGAATAACAGGGATGTTTGTACATTCTACTGATATTACTGATATGGCTCCTGGATTTTGTAGACTGCTTGAAAAGAAATTTCAAATATAACACAGCAGTATTTTCCAGGTATTCTGCGATGGGCAGGGTCTAGGAAATGTTATATTTTTAAGAACTATATATGTGACCCTACTTTTATATGAAGTATTTGCACTGAAACTATTTACCCACTTGAGAAAAACTAACATATATGGATTGATGGTTCTTCGATTTGATGTGTTCTTATTGGAGATGAGCACAAACCAGTTCATCCCAATTCGTCCCAGTTTGTAAAGGCAGCAGCAGACATGCTGTTACTTCTCTTTCCCACCTCCTCATCCGATTCAGCCACTCACAAGGCCCAGCTTGCTTGCTTTTTCCACCTCCTCGGCTAATCTCCCAGTCATGAGCAAGAGCATGGACAGATGTCTCTGCCCTGCCCTTTTGTCTGAGTGCTAGATCAGCCAAGAGGGCAGGGCAGAGAAGCCTAAGCTGTTGCCGAGACTGGAAGATCAATTGAGCAGGTGCAGGAAGCTAGCCTGTGGAGTGGCTGGCTGAGGCAGAGGAGGCAGGGGAGGGGGTCAGCAGCCCCTGTGCTGCCACCTTGGCAAATTGAGACAAACTGGTAATGTATCAAATCTAATTTGATAATGTGTGAGTATAGAAAACCATATGTCCCAGCAAGAGCTGAGCAAATACCCATTCTGGCCTTGTAATTATGTTGTTCAATTTTTTAACTTTTGTATGTATTAGTATTATAAGATGATTTTGCTGGAGCTGTTGTTTTTAAATGAAAGCAGCGTTAGATATTTTAAAAACTAATAGTAACAGTAGTAACAGTATTAGCACTAGGCAAAACTCATAGGTTGCGACTCTTTTTTTTATTGCTTCTTATGAGTCTTCCTACAGAATCAGCATCTCCTCTCTTGGCAAGGTGCTGAGTTTGTGGTCTGGGCTGGCACAGTTATTCAAATATTATAGCACAGGAGCTATTTATGCCCATTTGTGACATGGTTACAAGACCTTTGTGAGGAATGGGGTTGGGGTGAACTTGTACAATTGGCAGAATTTGTTGCCATTTCTGTGTAAAGGCCTCCAGTTGTGTGTTTGATATCAAATGCTCATGATATTTAGGTAAGGTTTACCTCAGCATACAAGAACCATTTCTGAGTCTGTCTACAAATATTAGAGTTAAGGAGGTTTCTTCAGAAGTTTCTTTGTTTCTTTGTTTATTTTTGCCTTATTTATAGTGTACCTTTCTTCTGATAATGTTAAAAACACAGAAGTAAAGACTGATAGTAATTAAAATATCTGATATGATTCATTACAATTCAGAGACTCAAGTTATATTTTTAAAAGCCTGCCTTAAGAGACAGGTCCTCAACTGTCTGAAGAAGCGTAAAATGGAGGGGCTCAACCTAACTTTCTGAGGGAGAGCATTCCCTAACCTGGGAGCAACCACAGAAAAGGCCCTCTTTCATGTATCTATCAAGCACACCTTCACTGGCAATAGGACTGAGAGGAAGGCCTCCTCTGACAATCTTAAGCAGCAATAAGGGTTATATGGAGACATACAGTCCTTCAGGTAGCCTGGACTCATACTGTATAGGGTTGTATAGGTAATGACCAGCACTTTGAATTGGGCCCAGAAATGGACTGATAACCAGTGCAGTTATTGTAACAGTAACTGGCTCCAGTCAGTAGTCTGACTGTTGAATTTTGAACCAACTGAAGTTTCCAAACTGTCTTCATATACTTGGTCAGTTCACTGTCTGTGATTCCTCCTGCTCCCACATAAATATCCAATACAATTTTGGACATTCACCTGATTTTGGCTATAATGATGTTTTGGCTCTGACCCTAACTGCAATCCTCACAGTAGCTGGGTAGAGATGAGGAAGGGGAGTGGATTTTTCCATCAACAGTATTTTGTTGTGAGTTCTTCCTGGTCTGTTGCAAAATATTTTGTGGTTACTAGTTCTTGAACTGGCAGTGAAGACCTTCGGGTTCTACAAAATTCTGCTCCTGACTGAAGATAGCACTATAAATACCTTTTAGATATGGATCCACATAGCTTTCTTTATTTTTGGATGATACTTAGGGTTACAGATAGAGGGACTGTGAGGATGAGTGCCTCCAGTGCAAAATTTACTGCTATACCATTTCCTGTGACTATCGATGACTAGAGTAAACCTTTGGTCTAGATGGGTGGGGTAGAAGTCTAAATAAATAAATAAATAAATAAATAAATATTTTCACTTGCCTACTCGCTTAAAGGTCAGGCTATAAATCCACTTCACCCACAAAAAAAGAAAATACAACTTGGAGGCCTTGCTTTAGACAATGAATTAAAATGGGCTGGTATGTAATGTTCTGTTACTCTGATGGAAATATTATTCCTTCAGGGAAAGAGTTGAGGGGCAGAAGTATTTTTTCTGTCAAAAGAAATGTTCTATTAGTGGAAAGGAATTTTTCACATTGTGTTTTGCAAACCTTCTTCCTGCTTCCACTCAAAGCAGGCATGAGCTGGACCAGTTGCTTGGATTTCAGGTGAACAATTAGGTCACAAAAATACGTATGCATATTTTATCATGATAATCTAAAGAGAGCGAGAGAGAGAACATTGCAGTGTGTTCTACATCTTGCTTGGCTCCCTTCTGGAGTTCAAGTGGTATTTCAACTTTAAATATAAAACAGATGCTTGACATGTGTACTAAATATGTTTCCATAATAAGGCAGGTACTATCTTATAAATGAACAAAGAATGCCATGTTGCCACATTGGAACACTTTACCTCACCTTATTTGATCAAGTAAATTGAATGATCTCAGCTGACGTTTTTCACAAGGATTTTTTGTTTTACAAAGAGTTCAAAATCAACAGTGGAGCTTTCGGGCACATGTAGGGTGCCTATTAAGACACCTGACCTGCGTGTTGCCTTTCATGAAGCCTCTGGAGTAAAATAGGTTAGTTTCTAGATGGTCCGTGAGTACCATATGTGGCAGCGCTAGATTTGCTGAGGATTCTACTTTGGTTGGACCTAGACGTACTGTGCAAGTGCAGTTGAACAGTTCCCTAATTGACAAAATAACAGATATTAAACATGCCTCTTTTAGAAAAATGTTGTGTTGCATCACTTCCCAGAGGGTGGGGCTAAAGAGAGTGACATTTTGAAATTAAAATTTAAACGGATGACACCTCAAGATTAGGCTATGTGGAAGAAGATTTGGAGAGATTACATAGAGTGGGATCAAAATGTGGAGGAGGCTTCCAGAGACATCATGGTTCACTGTGCAAATTTTTACAACAAAGAAATGCTTATGAAAGTGGTCAGAGAAAAATTTGGACAGCTGTTTCACAACAGAGCCATAGCACAGGTGTGTTCTGACCTTTGTTATCAAATGATGGTCTGGAGAAGCAACATGAAACTGATAACCACAATTCTTGCAAAGAATTAATTGCATAAACCACTGGTTCCCAACCTTGGGTATCCAGATGTTCTTAGACGAAAACTCTTAGAAATTCTGGACAGCACAGGTTGAGAACCACTGGCATAAAGTATTTCTAGGGGTACTCAGTTTTCCCAAGAGTTTTCTGCGCTGGAAAAATCCACAAGATAACATCATTAAAAGAAGTTTTAAATTCTGTCCATGGATGGGGTCTGACCCCATGGATAGGGTAAGCAACAAAGGGAACGAGAGTGCTAAGTTGGATGAGCAGCTACTGGAGCGGTCCATCATGTCAGATGGAAAAGCAGAAGGAGAACAAGAGGGAACCAGACTAAGAGAATTGCCTGGCACTTCAGCAATTCCAAAGTCTATAATATATATTATTACCCTGTTCTTCTACACTTTTATTAAATAAGTATGATGCGGTAAAAGTAGAAGAATAGGTTAATAATAAATTTATTACAATAGTGGGATTTTCAGGGAGACTTTATATTAGAAAGGAATGGAGGAGAAAGAAAGGGACATGAACTGTAAAATTAAAGTATTTCATAAGTTTTATTGTACTACTCATAAATGGAGGTAATTTTACATAAGGAAGAGAAAATATGTTGGATAAAGGGAGCATTAAAGTATATAGGTTGGAGTTCATAAAGCTAGCTAAGGATAGTTAAATTGCAGTACTGAGATGAATTAAACTTTAAGTAGGCCAGAGGGTTACAAGATAAATGGCAGTTAAATGAGCTAATAGTTTTAGTAGGGGAGTTATGTTAAAAAAAACATTATTATATATTATATATATAGCTATTGTTAGTAGTAGGGACGTGGTGGTGCTGTGGGCTAAACCGCAGAAGCCTGTGCTGCAGGGTCAGAAGACCAGCAGTTGTAAGATCGAATCCACACGACGGACTGAGCTCCTGTCGCTTGTCCCAGCTCCCGCCAATCTAGCGGTTCGAAAGCATGCAAATGCGAGTAGGTAAATAGGTACCATCTCGGTGGGAAGGTAAACAGCGTTCCGTGTCTAAATCACACTGGCCATGTGACCACGGAAAGATTGTCTTCGGACAAACGCTGGCTCTATGGCTTGGAAACGGGGATGAGCACCGCCCTCTAGAGTCAAACACGACTGGACAAAAATTGTCAAGGGGAACCTTTACCTTTACCTATTGTTAGTAGCTAGACATAAAGTTAGATAGGAAGCATGATCATTAGAACATGATAAAGTGTAGATGAGAGTGTGACATCACATGTAGGTCATTGGCAGAGATGTGTTTGTAGACATAAGGGGAGAATTTATCGATTTTGTATTAGTAAAGAGGAAGGGACAAAGTTTAACTCAAGAATCTATACAATTTTGGAAAAGGAAGGGGCTCCACAAGGGTAAAGGGTATACATCTCAGTAGCGGGATGCATCGTGAATGTAGGTTTTTTTAATTAGAGGTTTTAAATTTTTTAGTGGTTTTTTTTTTCTTTGTATTTGTTAAAATTGTATCAATATGTTTTTTTGGAAAAGGCTTATGGTACAGTTATTCACCCATGAGAAGGGTCTACGTAGGTCTTTGGGTTGCAAGTTTACTTGTGAGTAAGTTTACCTATGTGTAAGTTCACCCAGTTTACTCCCAAATAGAGAGGAAGAAGCAACTGCAGCAGGGAATAGTGGTGGCATGAGGGGAGAATGATGGGGAGATGGAAGGGAGGTACCCCCTTTCCCCCCTCTTTCTCTTCATCCGGGGCTCTGCTGGGGCCATGCTGCCTTGTGGGGAGAGAGCCTGTGGAGTCACCATAACCCCCTTCCCCACCTTTTCCCACCAGCCATCCCTCAGGGGGCCACAGTGACTTTCTTTTTCATAAATGGCATATTGAAAGAGCAATGCATCAATCTAGCATGATATCAAAATTGCAGTTAGGGAACCATTAAAAAGAAGATGGCAACAGAGGAAGGGGTTTCTCTGTGCCCCCTTTCAAAGTCACACCCCTCCTAATACATCACAGGGTTGTCAGTTAACAGCTGAAAAGCTCCATTTGGGTGCAAACTAGCCATCTCACACAGGCTACATAATGGGATAATTAGGAACATGCTGAATCATATCAGAACACACTTGATGTCCTATCTTTGTGTCAAAAAGGAGCAGGACAGCTCTTAAAGGGGCAGGATGGATCAATCTAAGTGTGTGGACACTGTAATTTGGTTCACACCAAAACGTACCAACAGCGATCCAAGCAGAAATCTGTATACCTGTCTCGACAGGCCCTTATGTCACAGGATTGCTATAAGTTGGAAGTGATCTGACAGCTCATGACAGTGAGATGCACAGTTAGTGATATAAGACCCTTCTAACTTTGCAAGGTACATACCTGAGTGAGTTTTCAAAAAGCATACACCCAGGGACAGGTATACATAAAATCGGTTCTTCAAAAATGAGAGTATGGTTTTTATTTTTGTTTGAAATCTCTTTATAGGAATTTAAAATTTCACAGCAACCTTAAGCTTTGTAAGTTTAGCAATAACGATAATACTTACAGTATAAAAATGCCCCCTTTCCTATTCCTTCTGTCCTTTCATTTTTCGCAGCTCCTCCTTTCTTTGGGGTACCAGCTAGTAGCTAAACTCCTAGCTAAGCTCACAGGAGCCTATGGAAGATAAAAGGGAATTTGATGTTTCTGGAAGGCCAGCAGTACCAGATAGATCTGTAGAGGTGGAAGGGACCCCAAGGGTCATGGATTTCAGTTCCCTGCCAAAGGAGCAAGAAGTGTAATAGCAGAGTTTGAGGAAAAAATATTTTTCTGGATTTCACTTTCTGTAATTACAGTCACCCCTCTACTTACGGAATTAATCCGTATTGGAACGGTGGCTGCAGGTCGAAAAGTCTGTAGGTCTCCATTGACCTACAGTGCATTGAAACCGATTAATCCTGTAACCAGTGGGTTTTTTTCTATTTCGGTTTTTTTCTGATCTGTAGGTCGATTCTCTGGCTGCAAGTCGAACCTAAATTTTGCAGCCAGAGAAGTCTGTAACTCGAAAAGTCTGTAAGTCAAGCCGTCTGTAAGTCGAGGGTCCACTGTACTCAGCTAGCATTTGTTCCTCATTGCTTTCCAACGATTGCAAAAAGATTTCAGCTCTTTGCGAGATAGAAAGAGCCAGATTGTAACATTGACCTTTCGATTCAGAGAGGATAAGTCTTTAATTCATATATTTATGAGTTGGCTAATCATGCTGAAAAGCTTTCTCATAAAGCAAGTGGCCAAAATAGTGACTGCAATTTTTATCTGATTGTCTCCAATTATATAAGGGCTAGGCATTCATTTTCTTTAATGAAAGCCTGGAAATAGAACTACCTGATGGTCTCAAGAGGTTCTAAAGATTCCTAGAACCCAAGCAGAACTCAGCCAGTTGGTAAATATGGCAGTCCTGCATTTTCACCTATAAGATATGTTAATGTGAGTGGGATGCCCTGTGCCACGGTACAGAATCTCCAAGGCCTTTGGAACCAAATTTAATCACCTTTATTTGTACTGCTCTTTCTCTTGCTTCTAGATAAATGTTCTAAGAGATCTGAATGTTCTCTGTTCCAAGAATCTCCTTCCTTTTGTTTTATTCAGTCCATTCAAAGTACAGCTCTCAATCTATAAAGCCATTTGAACTTTAGGCTTGATACACTTAACAGACTATCAGCATCTTTATCTACCTTTAGAAAGTTTATCATTTCTAGATAAACTAAAATCATGCTGTTTAGTTACTACTGGTATTCTTCATTATACAGTATCAACTTGTTCATGACATTTGTGTGCTTATCAGGCAATGTAGCATTTTCTGGGTTGTGTTCAGTGAATAAACAAGCAGTTTAAATGCAAAAGATAACATACAATTATGAGGAGCTTGGCATGTTTGATTAGTTGATTCATTTGGTTTCATCACATCCTTCCTGATTTAATAGCCTGTTTGACTTCTGCAACTGATTTTACAGAAAATAATATAAAAAAGAGGCATAGGAGAAAAATTAGACTATTGGTGTCTTCCACTTTATCATGAATTTTTCGATAGGGAAGTGGCATGGTGCCTCTAACAAACTTGCACTTTTGAAAATATCCCCACAACCATTAATCCCTTCCCTCTCAAGAGCAACTGTGTGTGTTGATTTTCTTGGAAAGTAGGTAACAATAACTCGTACATATTGAAATTTTATCTTTGTTTCATCAACTCTAAAGTTCTCAGAATTCTGAGCACACTTTCAAGTTCTCCAGAACTCTTCATTTGACAAAACAGCAAACAAAGCCAAAAGGAGAGTGAGGGAAGGGAATATAAATGACTGGAACCGGAAGATATTGCCTTAGTCACAAAGATGGCAAGTGAAAAAAGGCTGCAGACATTCAAATTAGGTTGTCAGTGGAATAACATTGAGGCTGGGGAAACCATCTAGCAGTGAGTCGCAACTAAAGTAGACCTGTTGAATCAGTGTGGAGTTGATGAGTCAACAACTTATGTAAGTTTCATTGATTGGATGTTCCTACTCTAATTGTGACTTACTACTGGATTTTGTCCATTGTGTGAGACCCCTTTTCCCCCACAGCTATTCATGAACAACAACATCTCTAAAGAAACCAAAGAAAATATATTAAATGGAAAAGTAATGTTCCAGAAAATAGTTGTTCTGACCTCTCACAACCTTTACATGAGTGGAAAGCATGGGTGTAGATTGACCTGTCATTTCAGGTCCAAATCCTGAGACTGTGGGTTTGCTCTTGCCACTGTGTCATAGCGATGGGGTGGGCAAAGTTTAGGAGGGAGCCATAGCAATCCATAGTCAAGAGGGAAATGGTGCTCTCTCTCTCTCTCTCTCTCTCTCTCTCTGTGTGTGTGTGTGTGTGTGTGTGTGTGTATGTGTGTGAGAAAGTGAGTGAGTGAGAGAGAGAGAGAGAGAGAGAGAGAGAGAAGCCAGGTAGGCAGTGAAATCTGTCCAACATTTTTACAGCATTTGCTGCCAATCCCATTAGCTACAGTACATATATGTCACATGGGGAGTTTGTCTATGTGACAGGCTTGTGGAAGGCTTGCTGCCAGCTCATGTGCCATTTCTTCCAGGCCCTTGCTGCTGGTAGTTGGATTTATGTCTTCCCCACTTGGCTCTGGATGACACAGTGGCTCAAGTGCATGTATCAACTTGCTTTCTTCACAATCGTCTTGCTTTATGGCTTTTAGGGGTAGCAGTGTGGCACAGTTACAACTCACATACAGCCATCTGCGGTCTGAACAAAAGGGCTCTGGTGCCAGCTGGATGGGTGCCCAGGCTTTAAAACCACATTATAAGGAACAATAATCATTCTGCTATTTTTCTCCCCTCTTGCATAGCAATTGCTTAAGACTCTCGGTCACCACCTGAGAGGTGGCAGCCCTAATTTCAACCCTATTTTTTTTTAAAAAAAAAATGGCATAAGAAGAAATACATAAGGTATACCGAGAATAGTATTTTAAAAGAATAATGGATGTTATATAAAGGTAGTAACTTGGTGGTACTGTATATGATTTGAAGCTTAACAAATGGAGACACGTTTTTAAAAAATGAGTTTGGAAACTAGAGCCCCAGGCAAGGGAGACCTGAGGTTGTTATGAATTTATCCCCTCCCTCTCAAGATTTTGGTTTGGCTGAGTTTAGTTGACCCCAGTACATTTCAGCAATATTTTATTTGATTGATTGATTGATTGATTGATTGATTGATTGATTGATTGATTGATTGATTGATTGATTGATTGATTGATTGATTGATTGATTGATTGATTGATTGATTGATTGATTGATTGATTGATTGATTGATTGATATACCACCCATCTGGCAGCCAAGGCCACTCTGGGCCATTTACAACAAGAAAGATAAAACAACAAAGTAACAAAACAGCAAATAACAACATCAATACATAGGGGCAAAAATTAAAAGTCATAAAGTGCAGTGAGGATAAAATTACAATACAATGAATACAAGTAAAAGCATAGAAAAATAGCCCTCTCAGTCATCAATTTCTGTCATGCTTCTCCATTCCAAAAATCACCAGCAGAAAGAAAGGAGATGGGAAGGCAGCTTAAAAAAATTTAATTGGTTCTTCTATGCCCTCTGCAATAAGAACTTTGATCATGCTCAGAATCTTGACTGGTAGGTGACTTGAACTCAGGAAAATTTTCATTAACTTGTATTTTGCTGCTGGTGGTGGAAGTGTTGGTAGGAGCACAGTACAGTATTCCTGTTTCATTGGCTAGGAGGAATTTTAAAAATCCGGCTTCCTACCTTCCTTCTTGGTTGCGTAGGGTTCTAAAGATCCTTTTAAGTCTTCATTGCAGAGTGAGTGTGATGCAAAATACACATTTCTTTAAGAAGACATGTAAATCTTAGTTTGTTTTTCTTTGGAAACCCAAGTGGGATCATTCTTCTGGCCTAGGGCTCTTTGGTGGTAAATGGGGTGGGGGGCAGAGTACCAAAATGCCCCAAAGGGAAAGCACTGAAAAGAATTGGGCATCTAGGGCCCAACATCTTCAGCATCCAACAACAAAGGGAAAAAAGAAGCAAGTATATAGGACAGCCTTCTACAAAAGTGAAAGTTTAGGACAATCCCTGCAAGAGATTGGAGCAGCTCCACAGGCTTCAACAATTGCTGCTTTGGGAGAAGACCAACAACAAGTGTACAGGGGGAATCATTTTGCTAAAGTTTGCAGGGCACAACATGAGCCCTTTCATCTGACCAGAAAAACAAATGACCTACGTATTTGTGATAATAATGGGAATGAGCCAAACCCATGTGAAACAGATCCACAGTAACTGGCCTCTCAGTTGCTCTTAACTGAGGAACTGAGCTGATGCCAGCATGATTCTCTAGGATATAACAACGTCTACAAGATGAACCACATGTATACAGAAAAGTATCAGGAGCTGTGATTCTGTCATTTGAGTAGCAAAGTCTATATGGCCGTACAAAATCTGCAGCCTTAGAAATTGTTTTCCCTAAATAAACATAGAACTTTTACCATTTTCTATTTTTCCCCACTCAGTCATATTTAGAAAGCAACACCATCACTTAATACTATAAAAGCATGGGTGCAAGTGAATGGCAGCAGTAATGGAGATTTAAATTGATTCCCAGCACTTGTAACAGCATTTGTAAAATAAGTGTTTATCAGAGCATGAGTGACTTTAATTATTAATGTCTAATGCTTAGCATAGAGTGAGGTTGCTCATTCATTACATTTCCCCTGGAGAGAATACATATCGATTTTCTATACCTGTATGATTTCGGTGATAGCTCTGAATGGGGTTGGGGTTGGGGGGTACAGGAGCAATGCCTTTCTTTGTAATCTCCAAAATACAGAATAGCTTAACAAGGGACACTTATTTTGGTGAAAACTCGTCAACCTGCAGTTAGCTAACAGAACAGTAGTAATGTAAATTTAGAAGAGATTCTCAGTGGTCATCAAATGCAACAGGGCTGGGACGTCCCTCTGCCTCGACCTCATTGGCCTGCCATGCTCATATTGGGCTCACGCTCAAGCTCGGCTGAACAGAGCCTGGATTTTACAATAGAGAACAGAGCCCTTTGTAACAGGGAAGGGAACACCGCTTCAGGGAGCTGAAACAAGATGGGCTCCGTGAAGACAAACAGCTCTGAAAACTCCAGGCTTGACTACTACGTTTCTTATGTTCACTGCTACAGTGTAGGTGCCACTTGTTTTCATGTTGTCCTTGTTGTGTGATTCACATTTGCTGGTGTCTTTCTTATCCAACTTATTTGTTGAGTGCTGATTACTGATAATGTAAAATTATCAAAATAATATTTGCTTCATTTACTTTTCTATAAACCAAGTGCAGGTACGTGGATGCAGGAAGACAGCAGCAACAGTTGAGATTTTCATGAAGAATATTTGCTCTTGTATTGTTAAGCTCTTAACGTTTTGTGCTGCTTTTTTAGGCTTGCCATTTGCAATTTATTTTTTGTTGGTAGGCAACTTCATAAGGAACAGTGTAAAGCAGAAATATTTACTAATAACAGGAACTATATGTTGCACGCATTACCTGCTGTAAATGAATTGATACATTTGAATTAAATTTATGACTCTAGAGTTGAAATGGGATTTTTAGGTCCCTTTTAATGTCCATTATTGTTTCAGGAATAAAACCTACTGCCTCAAAGAAACAGAACAGGGTATATTTCATTTTTATTCACAGACTAGAATTGCTTTAGTATTTAATTTCACTTAGAGCTGAACTGAATAGTATTTAAACATAAGTTAAGATAGAGGACAAATATCTATCTTAACATCGATAGGGAAAAGCTCTACATTGTGCATTTGACTATAAGGCATTTGTATGTGTGCAGTGGCTTTTGTTGACACTTCGATACGTATTACTTTCTGAACTCTGTATGTTTAATCTACAAAGTGAAGGAAGAGCAAGTATGTTGATTTCTGTTTATGCTATCTTATTTCCAGAGCCAAATTTAGAGTATTCTGATAAAAAATATTGTGTCTTTCTAATTATTGATTATTGTACAGATGTGTGATGATTACTTCTCAGTAGTTTGACAGCTGTGGCATTTGGTAATTGTGTGACTTGCTTTATCTGATGAAGGTTTCCTAGATATTAGATGACTGCTGAATTTTAAAAACAGATATGAGTATCCATTTCACATTTTTATTTTTATCTTTTAAAGAGAAGGCTGTTATATGTGTTTTAAGATGTTCTGTAGCATTCAGTGTGGGTGTATCAATTATTCATCCCGTCTTGGAAAATGCTAAGTGCTGTTATGCCTCCAAAAGCACAGATGCAATGAATTATTATGTACATTTGAAGTTACAATCTTGTGGGCTATGAAACAACCTATTGAAGAAACAGATTTGATCTGATTAAGTCATTATGGCCACCCTGTTAAGATGAAAGCATCATAAATCAAAGGGCCTCAGTTCAGACTTATTTAGTCACTCAGAAATCACGTACAGAATCCCTTGGGTTTCTTCTCTTATCGATCGTTATTACAAACTGCTTTCTATGGATCATAATTCCACACACACCCTCCAAATACAGTAATGATGTAGGAATCCTGGCCTCCCTTGATTCTTGACCTTCCTTACCCCCTACCCAAAATGATAACAGTATCAAAGGCTGCTGGTTACAATTTGCCATATGACATTTAGACCCAAAATACAGTACCAATAAAAGGACAATTATAGTCACACTCAACATAATGCAAGCAATTTTAAATATATACTCTGTCACGCATAAAACGGAAGCAGAGCTCAAAGGGTCCCAGACACTTTTCCTGGCTTATTTTTTATCCCCAAAAAACTGGTCTTGTGGGGTACACAGCTTTCAATTTACTTATCTGCATAGGATGAGAACTACGGAACTGAAAAGCTTACAATACAAGTATTTTGGGAATACTTTATTATCTTGTGGCTGCTCATTCTTTATCACACTGTACCTGTTGTCCTGACTAATACTTATGGAAGACAGAGCTGGCACTGAAAATCATCCAAATTAATAGCTTCTTTACTGATGATTACTAATTTAGTATCACAGCATGTTAAAGAATTTAGATTTAAAATAAAGCTCAAAGCAATTGTTTGCCAATAAAATAGCTAAAGAGTGTTAACAATTACCTTTTTTTAAAATATAAGGAAATAATACATTTTATCTTGTGGATATCATATGTAATTAATTTAGGGCAATTTTATTTGTTTAATTATGGTGTATATGATCCAGATAGAAATTTGGCAGGTTTTTTACTCCCTGGCACAAAGTTCATTGCCATATAGTAACAATGTTTTCCTATCCTACAGTATAACCAAGAAAGAATATTAAGCATAAAGGACTGTGAGTTCTGGAAATTAAGGGTATTCTCTATGATAAACTTCTTATCCTCCCCACAGTGGAATTTCTTAAGACCAACATACCTCAGCAATATGTCATACAAATTAAGCTTGTGCTTACCTTCGGGTGACTAATGGATGCATACTAAAATCAAGATGCCTAGGAGAGGAAAATTACTGTTATGATAAAGAGATATCTTTATCTGGCAATAAATCCTCTGTAAAAATAAAAACATGATAAACATGTTGTCTGGCTTGACCCAGAGTTATAAATGCCAGTGAGCCAACTGGGCATAAGTATAAATGTATTGCACATACAGTATAAAGTGTTCAAAGAGCAATCCTCTGCATGTTTCCACAGACCTAAGGCGCACTACATCCAGTATACCTTACTTCTAGATAAGTGTGCACAGGACTGCAGTCTCAGAGTGCTTGTGCTTATTTGTCCTGGAGCTAGAGATTGTTCATGTATTTATTGACTTCCTTGCTATATGTCAGATGTCAATATGGGAGGGTCTCAGATGATCTCAGGGCATGGACAGGAACATAGAGTAGAATATGACTACCTGGATGTTCTTAGGTGTTGCTCTATGTTGGCATCTAACAAACACCTCTGTTGAAACTCTGTATTGGCTGCCTTTTTGCTACAAGGCCCAGCTGAGGGTAATGATACTAGAGTAGAAAAGCCTAAAGAACTTAAGTCTAGTATTGCTAAGGACACTCCTTGTTCCTTAACAACCTTGTCAATCACTGTGGTCATCTGAATATCATTTGCTCAGGCAATCCTACATAAGTCTGAGGTCCACTTGGAGAGCATCTGTTGCAGGACTACTGTATTGGCTGTATTCTAATTTGTCAGATCTCTGATGTGGAGTGGTTTCTAAAGTTTATAAATATATGAGATATGAAAGGAAGTTCAGATTTTGAAGGCCATTTATAATGAGTGCCTTGAGCCTAGGAATAAACTGATTACCAGTGTTGGCACATAACATGGTATAATACATATACATATGTTTTTATTGAATAAGTCAACAGACTGTTTCAATATCACATAGCAAAGCATATAAATATAAATAAATGTATAAAATGATAATAAATAAGTATAAATGCACATAAAAATTACCTTTAAAAGAACTATTTAAAACAAACTCTGTTGACACTACAGGTAACCTCTTAGTGGTTATACCTAAGTAGTAAACCTTTTTAGTGGCATACCTCAACTAAAGAGACCCCTTACCGACTTCTTGTTTCCTCAGGATTGCTGCTTTTATAACAAAAATTGCCACTTTATGAGTTAAATGGGGGTTAACCCCTTGCAGTAAATAGGTCAAATTACTCTCATCAGCCCCAGCCCCCGAACTCTCCAAATAGGGTGTTAAGTAGGGTTTTCTGATGTTAGCATATAATTGACAATGTAATAAACAATGTGCCAGATCTTCAACTTTTGCTGTCCCACAAATATACAGTCTATCCTGTGTGGGAATGCCCTGATATCGGCCTTGTAACATCCTTGTCTCCATTAGCTCAAAGTGGAGACAGATAAACGCCATACAAAGATCTTTTTTCATTGGAAAGAGCATGTATTTTTCTACCTGAAAAATGGTTTTAGACTTCGCTAGCCATTTCATAGATTGCACTGAAGATAAGGCCACCATATCTGAGCTTTAATGTCAAACACTCTTTGTTTGAATGCATTTTTGCTGTTAGAATTCCTTAGACTAATGGCCTCAACACTCAAACCCTGGTTAGAAAGCATTTGAGAAAAATCGGCAAACCAGGGTTTTATTGTGAGGTTAGACATTTGTTCAATTAAACACATCTTGGGTAACCTGTCATCACATATCTGGCATAGCTTAATCAAACAGTTAAAAATGCTAAGAAGACATAGATCAGATACAGCTACCAAACCAAGTTCTGTTCTAATGGCATAAGCGGGTGAACTTCTTGGCATTCCCAAGATTCCCCTTACAAATTTTTCTGAACTTTTTCAATTTTCTTAATTCCAGTCTGTTCTATTTATTTTGCCTCTATGAATCACTTATGTTGTTTCCTTTTCTTACCAAAGACAACAACGTTTGATTTACTGTTATTTATAACTAAATCGTTAAGCTGACGATATTTGCTGAACTTTTTCAATTGCCTACACAGTCCAACTGGTCTTGTAGACATTAAAATCATATCATCTGTGTAGAGGAGCACATTTCCAGATATAACTAATATTTTTGGCATATGGAATTCCACATTGAACATAAATGGAACTATTTCATTAATATAAAAATTAAAAATGAGCCAAAATACAACCCTGGCACACTCCTTTAAAAGTGGGGATCTTATTAGTTAAAGCCTGAATGACTCCTGTTCTGACTTGCAGGTTCATGTTCGTATAAAGACCCATTATAAGGTGTAAAAGTCTCCTATCTATGTTGGTCTTTAGAAGTTTCCTCCATAGAAACTATAGATCTATTAATGGAGTCGAAGGCCAAACTTAGATTCACAAAGGCCGTATAAAGCTGTTTGCCTTTGGAGGAGTATTTTAACATCAAATGTAATAATGTAAAGCAGTTGTCAATAGTTCTCCTCCCTTGTCTGAAACCTGCCTGTTCTTCCGCTAAGATGGAGTTTTTATCAGCCCATTTTTCTAATTTCTACAGGATCAATTCTGCATAGATTTTAGCTGTGATATCTATTAGGCTTATCGGCTGATAATTTTTGGGTCTTTACAATTGCCTTTTTTGTACAATGGGATAACTATGCTTGATCTCCATCCTTTAGGCATATATCCTGTGTTATTTATATGAGTAAACAAGCCAGCTAGCAAGGCTGGCCACCTATCTATTCTTTCCTTAAAAAGTTCTGGGGGCAAAATGTCTTCTCCAGGAGCTTTGTTATTCTTTATTGATTGTATAATAACTTTAATTTCCTGCATTGTAACTGGGGGCCATTTGGGGCAATCATTTATATTCCAAGAATTTTTTCCACAATCATTGGGTTCTCCATCTTGAGCTGCTCTCTATGTGTCTGTGAATAGAAGGCTTCACATGTAGAGGCTGGTAGTGGAGTCTCACTGTTGTAGCAAACTTCACCTAACTTTCTGGAAACTAGCTGCCAGAATTTAGCTGAATTTTTATTAACAGCCTCCAATTCAAGATCTGCCCAGCAATTAGCAACGTAGATAGATTTTTTAAAATCAGTTGCATGGTGTTATATGCAGTACTATCAGGAGAATTGTGGATTTTTCTCATTTGATTTCTCAGACATGACCTCAACATATAACATTCCTTGTCAAACCATGGTTACATTCTTATGGCTCTTTGTTGTAGAGAAGGAAAATAAGAGTGGTTTGATTTGGGAGCAAATGGTCTGGTAATCATCCAGGACAGAAGTAACTTTAGCATCAGGGGAACATATCAAACTACAGAGTGTGTAACTATACATAGAGTTGTAGAAGAGGTGCAGTTTTGACATGTCAATTTGATGCCATTTAACCCTTTTTTCTCTGACAATGTCTGGTTGTTCTACTGCCTGCCTATCTGCTTGGGTTACTTTTCTTAGATCAGAGTCCAAGATTATTTGGGTGGTAATTGTTTGATGATCACTATACTCTCTGGTAATTCATGAAATGCCAGAGAAAATGTGGCTTTTGTGACTCAACACATAAAGGAAGTCGATAGTGCTACCTATATTTTTAGTAAAGTATGTATATCTATGGGCAAAGTGATCTACTCTCATTTGGTCCAAGTATTTCAAAGCCAAATGCAAGTGATATACAGTGGTGCCTCGCTTAACGAGCGCACCGCATAACGACGAAATCGCATAGCGATCCGTTTTTTCGGATCGCTAATGCGATCGCTTAACGTTTTTCTAATCGGGGAAAATTCGCTTTGCGAAGACCGGTAAGCATTTTGCTTACCGATCTTCGCAAAACGAAGCCCGACGATCAGCTGTTCGGCGGCCAAAATGGCCGCCGGAAGCCCGGAAATGGCCCAAAATGGCCGCGCGCAGCGTTTTCGCGCCCTCGTTAAGTGAGGCGAGGGCGCGAAAATGGCTGCCGGCCATTAAGAAGCTTCGCTGAACGGTGAGTATTTGGCCCATTTGGAACGCATTAAACCATGTTTAATGCGTTCCAATGGAAATCCCTGCCCCGTTCAATGATGCTTCAGCATAGCGAAGGTTAATCCGGAACCGATTAACCTCGCTATGCGAGGCACCACTGTACTCAGAAATTTCTGCCCTGATTGATTTGTTTTGTTATCACTAAAGGCCCAGCAGAAGACATCTAACAATTTCTCCTGTAGACCCCTAAGGGCTACAAATTTGGGGGGGGTGAAGATTCGATTTGAGCATTAAAGTCAGCCTTAGAAGATTTATTTATTTATTTATTTATTTATTTATTTATTTATTTATTTATTTATTTATTTATTTATTTATTTATGCATACATACATACATACATACATACATACATACATACATACATGCATGCATGCATGCATGCATGCATACCCCGCCTATCTGGACTACCAGACCACTCTAGGCGGCTAAATAAAGCATTTGGAAAAATTATGATTAGCTCATCCAGAATTTGTTCCATTTGAGTCCAGATTTCAGCATTAAAATACTGAGAGTTTGCAGGTGGAATGTATATATCAATTAGAATTATAAGTAAACTTGGGGTACATAACTTAATTATTAGACAGTTCTGTGGAATAGCAATTTCTGTCACCAGTCCGCCCTCCCACCCTAAATCTTCTTTAACTGCTGTTAACAAACTTCTTGATTTTCTTTCATTTAATTTCACTTTCCGGGCTGGTTCCTGCCATAAAAGGCATCCTGGAAGTACAATCCTATCTTTTTCAGTAAGCCAGGTTTCCTGCAGTATAATTACATCATATTCAGATATCAAACCTGGGGAGCCCTCCTCATGCAAGGAGGCTTTCCAACCAGCTATGTTCCAGGATACCAGTTTAACAGGACTATGTAAGTGCGAGGGAGCATATGTGGAAACAGGACTTGACAGCTCGTCAGGTTCAGCACGGTATGTTTTCTGAGTCTCTTACAATGCCAGCTGGTTAGATTACTCATACTAACCTATCTATCTGAATTGGGGAAATAGTACCTTCACAGTCTCGGCAAATTAGTTGTTCTTTAGAAGGACTTAGACTGCAAACGTTAGACTTTACTGGAAAAATGGTTTCTGTTTCAGGGTTTTTTGTTTTATTTGTTCCTTCCCAGCTCATTTTCTTCCAAGTATCTCATTTTGTCCCAATCTCTGGTAGAGTCAGTATATTTAAAAGGGGTGTGAATCTCTGCTATTATAACCTGGGATCTCCCACCCTTCTTTTTATCCATAGAGTCTACTTCCCTTAAGTCAATATCTAGTTGACAGTCTGGTTGTCCTTTTCACTTTTATCTGCCAACTGCAGTTTATCAGAAATGCCACCTGATTGAGAGTCTTTCATGGCTTCACAGGGTTTTTTTCTCTAAACATTTATTTAATCAATCTAACCTCTCTAGTATCTCTTTTTGTGCAGGAGGTGGCAAGGACCAGTATGAATTTAATAAAGCTTTCTCCTCTGAATTTAACACTGTCCATTTTTCAAAAGGAAATAACTGGGCATCCTGGTAATCATGTACAATTGCAGTATCCTTATCATCCTTACTCTGAGGTTCTAATTGGATACTATATGAGGAAACCCCTTGTGTCTCATTCAGATCGTTCAAGTTTACCACGTCATGGGCAATAATGGGAGCTTTCCCCATAAGCATACCTAGAGAAGGTCCTAGTAGAGGAGTGAGGGAAGACTGATTTTCAAAGTATCTTACAATGCCTGAGCCATGTTTACAAAATGCTTCCTTGTAGTTGTATAAGACTTTAGCTAAGTTTCTATTTCTAAGAGTAACTATAGCATGAGCATTAAATTCGTCGTTGTAAAGATATTCAACAACAACAACATCCTTAAAAGACAGTATACCTGGTACTACATCATTTGCAAACTTAACAGAATGGGTTTTACATTTGTGATCAGTCTAATATACTGCTGGTATCAGGAGATTTAAGAAAATCAGCTTTTGTGGAATCATAACCAAATTCCAACCCAAATGCTTATTATTTTTTCTTGTGTCCCTCATGGATTTTGTATTATGATCAACAGCTTTGAGCACTGCTGGGTCTGCCTCCTGCCCTCCTGCTCTCAATTTAGTGCAGTGGACTTCTTCCCATGGATCCTGCATCTCTCTTTCAATAGATCCCCTAGCTATCATTCGTCCTTTTATTGTCCTAAGCTGCCCCTCGGTTACTAGAGTCAATCACAGGCTAATCAAGTTCTTTTGAATACTCTTCTTTTTCTTTGTTTTAATCAGCACTTTTGTTTTCTTCTTTTTGTTTTATGGCTTGCTATATTATTAGATGTTTTGTTGGCCAACTGCTTAAACAGACTCTCCCACCCTCTCTTAAGTCAGCCTCTAGAAGGCGAGTACTTCTTACTAATATTTTTTATATTCTGGCCTTCGGGCATTTCATTAGAGTTTTATTACTTACATTTGCAGCCATTTTGTTGCTTTCAGTAAGTCACCACTTTGACTTTTGAATGCTTGACCTTTTTGTGGGGGTCATCTTGCACTCTAGGGCATTTTGGCCTTGATTTCCTCAGGCTGTTCATATAATTCTCAGCTGTCGTGGTCATCAGGTTGTTGCTTTCAGTAAGATAACTTTTAACAGATACTAGCTCTTTATACACTGTAAGCAGACAGCCATGCAGTATGGCTGCATTGTAATCCAACTCCTCTGGTTGTTCAAATGATGACTGTTAATTTGAGGATGACTCCTCTACTCAGTTGCAGCAAGCTAGTTCAGTGAGCTGTTTTTGAAAAAAAACTCCTCAAACCAAGTGTCTTTAGAATTAGCGTTGTTTTTTTAACAGTGGAGAAGGAGCCTCAGTCTGTAAGTTATCCCTTTCATCAGTTATTATTCTTTGGATGGCAGGGTCATTCTCATCTACTTCCATTGAAGAGTGTCTGGCTGAGGTTTGGACTTCCACTCATTCTGCTTTGTTGCCTTAGCAGGGGGATCATCAGAAGCATGTGTTATGTTATTTTCAGCTAAACACAGCTCCGATGCTAGATTGGGTGAAACAGAAGTTCTTATAGTCTTGTGTAGAGCCTTTAAGGTCCAAAGTCCAATCTAGTTTGAAATTAGAGGTATATACTGGATCCACCTCCTCCTCCCTAACCTCTTTAGGAGCAAAGAAATGTGTAATTTTCAGCTACTGTTTCTTCAGATTCAGAGGAATACTCTCAAACACTGGGACGATGCCTAGGGTTTTATAGGCTTTTCTAGTAAGCATAGTTAAACTCCACTAATTAACTAGTGTTGCTTTTCACCTCTGTTGGAATTCATCCCAAGAACAGCCCAGCTGTGTAAACACCAACATACCGAGGGTCCTTATGATTCCAATGAATCAAAAGTAATAGGCAAGGAAAGTTGTTGCTACTTCTCCTTATCTAAGTTATAAGAAAACAAGCTTTGTTGAAAGTATGAAACTCAATGTAATTATTATAACATGGTATAATAGGAACACCACAACTGGTTCAAGTTAGATAGATTCTTCTATCTTCACTTACATTACATCATTCCAATAGAGAATTTGGAATGCTGTATTTTAAAAGAAATTCATTTCTGTACTCATTACCTTTAGATAGGCAGGTTGCTGTCATTTTTATAGCTTACCACCTCTGGAAAACCAATTCCTTATACCATGTATCATAAACACTTTGCATTTTCCTTCCCAGTGCCCTAGAATGTTTGTTGTTTATTGTTTCTGGTGACCAATTCTCATTTTGCAGTACGTATTGAAAATATTGAGAAAAATGCATGCGACTGCACAAAAGCACATGATACTGTCCCCTTGCTGAATGTGATTGATAAGATATAAAGGGCATAAGACTTGAAATAATCCTGTCACAATACCTCTGTAACTGCCTTAATACCTCTGTAATTGCCTTGATATACCCTCCCAGAGTCGTTAGAAAACAGAAGTCATCTTTAAAAGAAATATATACAGTGGTGCCTCACTTAACGATTGCCTCATTTAGCGATGAATTCGCATAACGATGTGTTTTTTTAGAAAATAATATGCACCGTATAACAATGTTTCCTATGGGCGATTTTCGCTTAGCGAAGTTTGGGACCATGCTTCGCATAACGAATGCGATTTTAGGTCCCCTGCTTCACTTAACGATGTTTTTTTTTTCAATTAAAAAAGTGTCTTAGAAGGGTCCAAAACGGTTCTAAATGCTTGGATTCGTTAGAGGACCCCTTAAGTCATGTGCAAACCTGATTTGGCTTTGATCTGACTTTTCATTAATTTTTTGTGAATTTTTTTTTTTTTGGCCCATAGGAACCAATGGACCTGTCAAAATCTGACAGCTCCATGCTTTCCTATGGGGGAGAAAACAATTTACAAAAAATTAACGAAAGTTCAGATCAAAGCCAAATCAGGTTTGCACACAACTTAGGGGGTCCTCTAACGAACCCAAGAATTTAGAACAGTTGCTGAGTCTTCATTAATTTTTTGTGAATTTTTTCTTCCCCCATAGGAAATAATGGAGCTGTCAGATTTTGACAGCTGTCAAAAGTTGGGGGGAAAAAATTCACCATTAATTAACGAAAAGTCAGATCAAAGCCAAATTAACTTTTGCATCCGTTTTAGAGGGCGCAGAAGCTAATCCAAGCATTTAAACCCATTTTTGACCCTTTTATGACACACTTAATTTTGCAAAAATTGACTTCGCAAAGCCATTGAAATGTATTGAGTCAGCTACAATACATTCCAATGGAGGAAACATTGTATCGTTTAACGATGTTTCCTATGGGTTTTTTCGCTTAAGGACGGCAATCCGTGCCTATTGGAACGGATTAACCGGTTTCCAATGCATTCCTATGGAAAATGGTGTTTCGCATAACCATGTTTCACATAACGTTTTTTTTGGAACCAATTAAAATCGTTATGCGAGGCACCACTGTATTATGTTGCTTTTGAAATATTTATGGCTGGCAGGAAGGCTCAATAAGTTGGGTATCTGGCTATGGAGCCAGAGACTGGGAGTTCAGTTCATCTTTGTGCTTTGTAGGAGACCCAGCCTGTGTAGCCTTGGGCAAGCTACACAGTCCCAAGAAAAAGGGAATGGTGCATCCCTTTTGAGTGCTGTGTACTCCTCTTCCAAAACAGTGAGGGGGCCTCTCAATGCAAAATGCTTGGAGCTCTCAGAGGGGCTCTCTCTCCCACTTTGGAGCTTCACAGCTTGATAGTTGCCCATTTTATTTTATTTGATGGCAGCATCCAGATCACATTCTCTTAAAAGTATCTCTAGGTTTGAGTAAATTTCTATGAGAGAAGGGATGTGACCTGAGTATGACCTCCGAATTTCAGGGTGCTTTGTGGCTCTTGGGTGGAGTGGTGAGGACATAAAAAAGTCACTGTGATATTCACTGATCCCTGTATAGCCTTCTGAGTCAGACTTTCACTGAAAATGAAGGATTCTTCTGCAGAACACTCCTTTCATGATTCTTTTTTATTTTGTTTGAAGATATGTGTTCCTTCTGAACATGAGGATGATTCCTTGCCAGGTTTTCTGTACTGCTAGCTAGAGCCTGAGACAGCTAAAAATATGCTATCATATATTAGGTGACCATACTTTCTACCATTAACTTCCTGAAATAAAACCAGGTGCCAGGTTATAAATTTATGCTGATTGACAATTCCACTGGTTGTATACTAACTAGAAATTATGTGAGTACCTCTGTATAGTACCATGTCAGCTTAAGGGCATAGTGTCACATCAGGTTGTGTCCCACACAAGACATTGGCATGCTGATACAGTTGGACATTTCGGCTGGCTGTCATAAATTTATCGTGAAAGGCCTTCAGTGATAAATTTTCTAATTCAGGACCTACTCCTTCTTCACAGGTTTCTTTATTACTCTGCTCTTCTTGCCTCTTGTTTTGCAATGTAATATTATTGTTGATTATGTATTTGGTGTGCAAGTTCAAAATCAAGTCAACTGTATATCACAAAATCCCAGATCATACTTTCTCATCACACAGAGTGTGTCTGAAAGATCGCTTCCCTAGGTTTCAGTTCAATCCTTTACTGTTATGCCATAAGCTCAAAATGAATCCTCTAAAAGTTGTCGGCTGTGTGAGGTGCAGAGCAGCTTACAAAGATAGGTGGGTAATTGAGAAATTACATGCCTATTGCTCTGCACTCAACAGTTCATTACCGATTGCATACTCAAGAGCCAAAACTGTTACTAAACAAAAAATCTGGGATGTAGTTTTACAATGTAATTTAAGGAGCTAATCACACGTGCCAAAAGAATCCCAGTTATACGCCTGTTGTAACAATACATTTATCTTGACAGCTGGAACATTCTATTCATTTTTACAATATCTATTCATTCCTTCCTATTTGAAACATTATTGCCGGATACACCTTTGAATCAATTTATGTTCTCTGATGTTTCCTGGGGTAGTGCTGCCCCTACTTTTTTATTTTTATTTTTTAAATCATAACTGATACATCAATATGGCAGAAAGGGATTCCCATCAGGGAACATTGGATCTGTGTGGTGCCTGAAACTCTGGAAGTAATGCATTGCCTACCATGGTCCTAGCCCCCGCCTATACAGTTGTGCCTCTTGGCAGACAGTAGGCTGAGGCATCAAGCAGTAAACAAGACAAACGGCACACAGAAGTCAGTCCATGACAAGATTGTCCCTGTAAAGCCATAGACCTCGGTTAATCGATATATCAATATATCAGCCATGAAAAAGATTTATTAAAAAAATTTATTGCAGCACAGCCACACGACAATCATGGCAGCTGCCTTCCCCAATGACTGAGGATAAGAACAGAATTGATAGGAACATACACACAATACATTAACAGTACAATTTTAAACCACCCACTCAGTGATGGGAAGATAAACTGAAATAAACCACTGGCTGGGAAAACGAGTCTCTCTTGCCCATGGGTCATGTGCTAAGAAATGTATGAAATGATTTTTAAAATGGCCAAATTGTTATAACTGGGATTCCTTTGCCAGGTGTGATTGAGCCATAAGTCTCTTCACAAAATGCAAGTGTTCTGGATATAAGATGTTTGTGCCAGCAATCTGTCTAGCTAACATACTGATTCTGAAATGCAGAAAGCATTTATCTCAGCTCAGTTTAATGTCGGAACTGTTGTGCTTTTGGAGGAGAGGAGAGATATGGTGGGCTTCTATGCCAGGAACACATCTGCTTTTGTGAAGGATGGAAAGTGGGAACAGTTCAGAGATGGTTTATTACACTTGTCTTTTTATAGTGACATTCACCACATTTTTATGATTCAATTAAAAAAAAACTCAAGTAGATCAGATGAATTTACTTTTCCCTCCACCTTCTTTCTGACCATGTTCCCAGATTGCTGATAAAATACCAGACTTCGTGCAGGTGATACAGTTATTACATAGCGGATGGTACACATGGACTGTACTGTTACTAAAATATACTATCCAATACTGGCAAAACTTGCATCCGCAGTGAGCCATCGCACAGGCAGTTCTGGCGTTAAAGTAACCATGTGAGGTGTTTTTAGCAAAAGGTTCTGCAAGTGGTGTTGCATGGTGGATGCCATAGCTGGTTCATTTTCTAAAATTGCACTGTGGTGGGGATATGAAGATGGTGGGATGGGAAAAAACTATGGCAAGTGTTTGCTAACTGAAGGTGACTTTGGACTGGGACAGCAATGTGTCTCCCTCAACCCCCCATCCTGGTGCGTGAACCACCCTTGATGTTAACCTAATCTAAAATCATTAATTTTGTAATAATAACCTGATATTCTAATGTGTCCATCCATTCAAAAAATACAACAGCTCTATAACCTTTGCTACCAGCTAGTGTACAAACTGGTTTTAAATGTTTCTTGTGCTAGCACTGAGGTCCTTAACCTAAGTGTGTTCAAAGTATATAACATCTGGTATCACAGGCTTACCTCATGGGAAATGTACAGGATCCCATGGTACTAGCCATATTCATATTTCTTAAATGAAAGAATGGATGTTATGTTTTAATATAAAAGTAAAGGTATTATTAGATCACTTATGCCTACCTTCCCCTGTAATTGAATCATACTGATGAGAGAAAATTTCTAGAGGTAGCTCTATTTCAGCATGTATATAAAAAGAGAAGAACCAAACTCTTGTGGTGCTTTTAAAAACAGACTTCTTTCAGAGTTCAGACTTCAGAGTTTACAATCCACTTCCTCAAGCATATGAAGTACAATATTTAAATTAAAAGTTTATCACAGAATCATAGTATCATGAAGTTGGAAGAGGCCTATAAGGCCATCGAGGCCAATCTCATGCTCAAAGCAGGAATACAAATCAAAGGATATCTCCCAGGTGGTTGTCCAGATTTCTCTTGAATGTCTTCAGTGTTGGACACAGTGTACATGGTTGTGGTGGAGGGATGAGAATGAAAGAAAATATGAAAAATGATAAGTGTATTATTTGCACTGGTAATGAACTTTCATAGTGTCAATTTCATAAACATCCTGGCAATAGATGGCTATAAAGGTTTTATTCCATATACAGTGGTGCCTTGCTTAACGGTGATAATCCGTTCCAGGAAAATCGCCTTTAAGTGAAAACATCGTAAAGTGGAATAAAAAACCCATTGAAATGCATTGAAACCCCTTCAATGCGTTCCAATGGGTCAAAACTCACCGTACAGTGAAGATCCTCCATGGGGCAGCCATTTTCGCTGCCTGTCTTGCGAGGAATCCTTCCCAGGAAACAGCGGGGAGCCATTTTGTTTACCCAGCGGCCATTTTGAAACCGCCAATCAGCTGTTTTAAAATCGTTGTTTTGCGAAGAATTGGTTCCCAAGGCAGGGAACCGATCATCGCAAAGTGAAAAAAACCCATTTAGACCATCGTTTTGCGGTTGCAATTGCGATCGCAAAAAGATTGTCGTAATGTGATTTTGTTGTAATGCGGGGCAATCGTAAAGCGAGGCACAACTGTATATGAAGTGAAGGTTAAAGCTTTATTTTTGTTAAGGACAGAAAACCAAATGAAAAGGTAGTTAAGACTGCAGGAGTTGACCTTTTGGTGTTGGAGTGGCATGATTGGAGTATGGTTTGTTTGATCTCTTTTTGTAGCATAAAAATCAAACATTGCACTCACATTAATCTTCCATAATTGGCTGCTGCTATTACTCTTAATCTTGTTACAGAGGTTTCCTCACCCAACCTTGTTAAGCAGGGGCCAGAAACAGATTTGTAATGATTCTGTAAAATCTGTCTGGTCTTTTTCTTGAACAGGTTAGGTACAGGAACTTGCTCCTTTGAGGCGCAACATTTATTTGAATGGCAAATAAATGTAATTGTGCATTGGATCATGTTTCTTAACCAATATTAAAACCACAACAACAAAACCACTGAAAAAAACTGATTATTTATAGCTTTAAACGTGAACCCTGGTTTGATACTGGTCTGCAATATTACTGTACATTCCTTTGTTCTATTAGTGTTCTGATGCTGCCTTCCTAGTAGCTTCCTAAACATTCCTGATATACTGTAAAGGCTTCATTTCATACTGTTTGGTGTCCTAGTGTGTTTAGAAACCACACAGCAGTGCTTGGGCCCTGAGGGGGTCCTTACACACTTGCACACAGTGACTACATCAGGAAGCAGAATCACCTGGGCAGGAGATTCCACATGAGTTGGATTAATATGGCAGCAATTTGGAAGGCAACAAAGCTAAGTCAGTAAAACAGACATGTAAAATGTACATCAGAAGACATCAAAATGCAAATATAGTGCTAGTGAAAGAATACAAAAAGTACTCTTAACATCAGTCCTTTAACTATGATGAATGTAAAAGAGAAAAATGAGTTATTCCTAATGAATTATGAATATATTCCACTCATTTAGGCTGGACTAAGGACGCTTCATGATATTGGACCTGAAATTCGGCGAGCTATATCCTGTGATTTGCAAGAAGATGAACCTGAGCAAAACCACCATGAGGAAGAGGAAGTATATAAAGTAAATGGCTATATGACAGATTGGTTGGCTCCACATTATGAAACTTATAAAAATCACATAAGAAACTTTTTCCCCTCAATATAAGGTTTTTGGAAGTGGGCAAGCCTGTTTTACTTATACTATAGGCTGACTCTTGAATCAGAATTTAGACTTGCCACAGATGTCTATTCTTGAAGTTTCCAGTTTTAGGCATTCTTCTACATTGGACAAAGAACCTCATCTTGTAACCAACCAGGGTTTGTGCATGACGTACTACTACCAGGGAAGAGACTTCCTTTTCAACCCACTCTGGGCGCAGGAATCCTTGTGCTGAGACAAAACGTCTTCCTACTTAGTGGGAGCAGGCTAACAAGAAATTAAAAACAACCTGCTACCACTTTACATACACATTGTCACATATATTTTAGTAAGTCTTAAGATCTGTAAGAGAAAAAAGGATAACATGAGCCTCAAACCGGCTTATTCTGAATGCATGATTCTTTTCTTCCTTTCCAAAGGTGTCTAGGAAGAACATAAAATGTAGCTTGGGGTTATTTTGAAGAAAAACAGCTTTAGCTTCCTTGGAGTGGCCCTTGCACTCTTTTTGTGTTTCCTTTAGCTTTAAATCTCTACAAGTGCTATGGCTTTTAAGGAGGACCTTGGCACACAAATGCAAAAACACCGAACAAGTGATCCCTTCCTGTGTCCTCCAAGAGCCGTCTTCCTTCAGGGTTAGTAGAAGCCATCAGATGATGAGAAGTGGCTGGGAGAAAGGAGATAGCTTTGATGTCACTGCTTTGTGCATTTGGTTATTTAACTTGCTAAGGAATGGGACTGATCCTTCCCCTTTTCATTCTTCCTCACTGAGGAGAACTCACCACTTTGCTTTCCATAAGCAATTGAGAGATGGCATTGGGATTTGTTTCTACACCTCTCTCTGTTGCTTGAGACCTCTTAGATGGGCATCTTTACCCTCTTTTTATGCCACTATCCCTCTTTTTTTTTGCCTGGCTGGATAGCTCAGTGAGAAGGAGTGCCCAGGGCTGGGAGCTCAATTCTCCACTGTCGCTCCCAGGAAAATAGCCATCGTGTGTGGCCTTGGTCATACTACATGGCTCCAGAGTGGCGTCAGAAGAAGGGAAAGATAAACCACTTCTGAGTACTTCTGAGAGTTAAAAAAAGGTTTGTCTCCCATTTCTTTTGCCATGCCCTCACCTTGAGTCTTGGATAGTCCCCAGAGTCTGTTATATCCTCTGTGAAGTATGCCTGAGCACCCTCCCAAGAAGAGGTTGGTTTGATTAAGGTGAGACATCACTTGTGGAACCTGCATGTGTTTCTCTGCAGGCCCCTCTGCTGGCACAGTCACCCTTATCTATGCTGTGACAAACTTGTGTGAGGGAAAGACCTGCCAGAGTGGGGTGACTTGTCCAGCCAGAGCTGTGCCTCCTGGATTCATCTTCTTATTCCCAACCCATTCCTCCATGTGTTGAAGGAATTGCTGCTCTTGCTATGGCTAGATCAGTCTCTTCAACCGGTTCCCTGCCTCTCCTTTGGTGGTAACTGGGATGAGCCCTGATAAATAAGTCTGTTGAAGGAATTAAATAAAATGTTTCCATGGCTCCTGGCCTTTCCTCCTCCTCTTCTGCTTGTGTTCCCTCACTAAGAGAGGGAAAGAAGGAACTTCATGATCATGAAGTCTTTAAACAGCTGTGGCATCTACCTGAACCCTGGAAGAGAAGGGAGAGGACATTATCATAGAACCATGAAGGGGAAAGGGGGCCTATAAGGCCATTGAGTCCAACCTCAGTGCTCAGTACAGGAATACAAATCAAAGGGTTACGATACATAGCAGTCAGAAGACTGTTCAGTGCTTATTGTGGCCCTCTGCCCAAAATGAGGAAAATGGAAAGAGCAGAAGGAACCCTCCTGGCACCACCACCACTTTTCTCCTGACTGTGAGGGGCAAAGTCTCCTGCCAGACAAAGCAGGGCTGTTGGTAACCAAGTTGGATTAGAAGGAAGTACCTCCCTTCCTGGCATCATTCATACCAGAGGAAGTCCTTTTCCAAAAGTAAAAAAACTGACCCAGACCAGAACCTCCAGAAAACAAACTGGAATAAGCAAAGAACTCTGATCCCCAGGCTTTTTGCCAAGTTAAAATGTTCCTTTGATGTGTTCATCTGTGGATATGTAGCTTACAGTAGAGAACAGAGTTCTGTCCTATAGTTACACATCTGCTGATGAACACATCAAAGGAACATTTTAACTTGGCAAAAAGCCTGGGTGTTTTTGTTTTTGCTTTTGCTTTTAGTTCGCATAATTCTAGGATTTTGGAGGAGAAATACCTACATGTAATTTGAATAAACATGACTTGCTTTGTTTTAGAAGACAGGTTAACAGAATTCTGTCTGACACAATTAACATGCTATCAGGTGCTGAATTCAGTCATTATTTTACATGTGTAATAAACAGATAAATGGAGATTCCATGAACAGAAGCAGTAAAAAATATGAACACAATATGAAGAGTAAACAATAAGCATCTTCATGCTTAGCTGTGACCTTCTTGCTTTCTTCATGGGAGTAAAAAGTTGATCTGGCAATGCAATCGTTAAAACTCAACAAAGATTACTCCTGTAATTAATCTGAGAATAGAGCAGTAATGGTTGACAGCAGTAATTGGAGGATGTAAGACTTTGGAGGCAGACATCTTACCACTTGTTTCCTTCTGCCAATTATCCTTACTTCTGTCTTCTCTAGATCGAACTGCAAGAGATACTGCTGCTATCTCCATCTTAGTCCTGGCTAAACTGCACCATCTAGGTTAGGTGTAAAAGAATCATAGAGTTGCATGCAATTCACCCTCTGGATAAGAAAATCAGAGCACTTTACTGTATGAACCACCATACATACATACAGGTTGAGCTGCATGGGTGGTCAACTACAGTCACACAGTTTGGCAGATGCAGTGGAGTACTACTTGCTCTTCTGCCGGGAAGAGAACAGTCACAATTCTAGAATGACCTGCAACACCGTTGTAATTGTGGCATGGCTTTAAGTCAGTTGTAGTGAGCTTTATGCTTTCAATAGTATGGTTTGTAAGTGCCATAGATACGTTGTTGTTTTTTGGCTTAATTGATTTTGCTTGGCTGTCTATCAGCTGCAGATGCTGTAGTCCGGGTATCTATGGTACAACGCTTGTTAACAGATAAAGAAAATGATTGCTCCTTGCCATTGCTAGCAGTCTCTCAATTTGGCATTGTGACAAAGCTGCCATGTTCATGGGCACCCTTCATATCACTATGGAATACCTTTTCTGAAAACAGTATTATGAACATGCAACTGCCCGACCCCCAGGACCCTGGATATGCTACGTTAGAAGTTTGCAAATATGCCAAAAACAAGCTTGCTTTCATGAGTTTATTCTATTCATTGATTGATCATTAACTTCTGCATTACAGAGAAATGGTGCCCTGTTCGGAAACCATGTCAATCATGTTAGCAACGAGACAAGAGATGCATTTCAACAGATCAATACCACACACCGCCCTCTGCATGTCCAAAGGCCTTCTATTCCATCTTCGGGTGAGACGACTGAGAAAAATGTGCATCCTCCAGCAGGAAACTCTGTATTCCATAACCATCATAGCCATCATAGCCATCACAGCCATCATAATCACAATTCAGTAGGGAAGCACGTTCCAAACTCAACAAATGCTAACCTCAATAATGCCAATATGTCAAAAGTGGCTAATGGAAGACACATACGCTCTGGAAGTCATGAGCATATATCTGAAACTGGGCACCGTTCACACTCCAGAAGGGATCACCATGAGAAACGTAGAAGGTCTCACAAGAGAAGGTAAACCCCATTATAAGTTGGTCCATTATATCCTAATCAGATTGTTATACAGAATGCTAACATTATAGTGTTTTTGTAACTGAACCTTGTTTGTTTGTTTAGTTATTTAGCTGTCTATCTTTTGACTTGTGTCTCACCTTTCTCCCAGAATCAGGGGCGCAACATGATTCACAAAACAATGTGCAACTTAATGTTTCTTCGTTTTTAAAATTTTATTTCTGCATAACTAGACTAATGTTTTGAACCCTCTGACTGATCTTTCTGTTCATTTTTGGCTCCTTTAGCCAGTTAACCATTGGTTAAATAAAGTATTTGCCTTGTTTTTGTTTGTTTGCATGCATGTGCGTGCGCATGTACATGTGCGTGTTTGGAAGCTTAATTGTGGTATAGACTGAGCTGCTTGATTCAATTGCACTTTTAGTCCATCATTTTCATTTGGTTTTTCATTCAGATACATATGCTGATGCACTTGGCCATCTGAATCCCAAATCCAGCCTCGTGCTCTCATGTTTCGTATAACTTCTTTCCCTTTCACTCCCTTCTGCAGCACAAAAACTGGCACTGGTGGGGTTTCTCTAGAATGCTGGAAAAGGGTTCTGAGGTGATTGTGGAAAGTGACATTCCTCCCTTATGCCAAATTCTGTTGTGTGAGTGGCTAGCCAATGTTGGATGCTCGTGTTTAGTAACTGTTTGCAAGAACTTCATGTTGGAAGATTGTCAGATCATTAGGTATTTGTAAGCATGTCATGATTAACAGACTTAGATAAATTGAATAACTATAAACATAGATAGTATGTTGTGCTGCTCAGCAGACAAACTCAGAACTAAAGAGCTTCTGTTTCACTAAACTGATTTGTGATTTAACTGATATGCTAATGTTTTAAAAATATTTATTTATTATAAATATTTTATAAATATATTATTATTATATATATATATTATAAATATAAATATCTATTTAATCAGTCTCAGCTATAGGCTGCCTTTCTCCTGGTGATGGGACCCAAGGCGGGTCACGAAATTAACAAGTAATACTAAAAGCTCAATAAATTACAGATTAAAAAGCAATTAAACATGCAATAATAATTAATAGTTGCATGCTGTCAAGTCAATTCTGACTTAACGGTGACACTTTTTAAGAGTTTTCTAGGTAGGGAGTACTCAGAAGTGGTTGACCATTTCCTTCTTCCAGCAGCACCCTGGGGACTGTGCCGTTTTGTCCAAGGCCGCACAGACCGGCTCTTCTCCTCGAAGGCACAGTCAGGAATTGCACTTCCAGCCTCTGGCTCTGCATCCAGAGACCTCAACCTTTGAACTATCCACTCACAATCTAATAATAATTAAAACTCCACTTAAATTAAAAAAAGAACTTAAAACTTAAAATAACAGAAGGAAAAACAACAACAACCAGTAGGGACTCAGTCACAGTTATTAAAAGTCAACCTGAAGATTGTGGTCTTCAATTGTCAGAGGAAGGATAATCTACCCAATCTACCCAAGGGATAGCATTCTGCAAACTGGGACGACTGCAGAAAAAGCCCTCTCTCATTAAGATGAGTAAACTGAACTACACGGTAGAACTTTACCATTAGTTCATGAATGGTAATTATGCTTTCCCCCCCCCCCACACACTCATAATTTTTTCTCTTTTTCTTCAACAGATCTCGCTATTATGAAGCTTACATAAGGTACGTACATAAAGGTTTCATACATGAAAGATCATGCAGTAGCAAACAGTATTAGCTAAAAGTGCTTCCATATATACTTCGATCAGATTTTAAAAATGCTAAAATATCAGTATGTAATATGAGCAGTATTTATTGACTATCGTGGCCCAAAGAATTGCTCAGATTATTATGGCTATTCCACAATGGGTCAAAACCTTAATACAGTATTACAGAAAATCTGGAGCTATCTTTAACCTTCCATCTACCTCTAACTCCCTCTTGCATTTGTCCTATGAAACAAAATATGACTTGGTATCAACAGTGCAATTATATAATGCCTTTGCACATGTCAGTGGAGAGGCACAGCAGGGAGACACAGTGATATGAGCTCAATCAGATGAGCATTTGTCTCACTGTTTGGTTCACTGTGATGACAGTGTGGTTCACTTTTTTTCTTGGCAATCACACAACATAATTGTTTCTCCAGAGCAGTCCTAACCATGACTTTTGGAGCCCTTGTCAAGGGCTTCTACTTCCTTGGTTTGGGTAGCATCACTCTGGTCTGGTCCATTTCCAGCATGTATGTTTTCTGGGAATGGACCAAAAGTGAGCCTTGGCAACTGTCCAGATTCCTTCTGGTTTGACTTTCTGATATTGGCAAATTGAGCACTTTGGGTCGTGGGAAGTAATTTTCTCAATTGGGCCTTTGGACAAACCAAATAAAATATTTTTTTCCTTTTTTAAGTGATGCAGCACCTCAGCAATAATCTACCCGAGTTTTTTTTTTTTAAACAAATTTACCTGCCCCCACCCATCCGCTGAGGAGCAGAGGAAGTGTTCAACTTGCAAGTATCCTGAAGTGGCTTGTGTAGTAAGCCACCTGACACTATCAGAAGGATCTGAACCAAACAGGGTTGCTTGAGCTCCAATGTGCTATTTGGATTTGCCCTATCGCACCTCCACCTGACCCTAAGAAACCTTATTTAGCCTGTACCAGCTCCCTCCAAAAGAACCCATGTAGATGTGCCCTGTGTTTCTTTCATCAAACATCATGCAGAATATCTAATCAACCCTAAAGTGCTATTTAACTGGTGGATTATATCCTCACCTAAGATGTCATGGCTGTGTTTTGGAGAAGGGGAAGAACAGAAGCAGAAAGGGAAAGTTGGCATCATTGAAAGAGACAGAAAATAGAGAATCATTTAGTTCCAGTGCAGTCATTCAAAATTAAGAGGCACAAAATGGGAATGCTCAAGTGTCTCTTACCGCCATCATGAGCCTGTCCAACCCACTGGAAAAGCAGGCTCGTATGAGGCATGCTAGATCTGTTTCTCACTCCTAATATAAATATAGCAATATTAAATAGAAACAACTCTGTCAATGGACATCATGTTTCACACTGGGGTTAATTTGGGCCCCAGTTCTTGAAAAACTAAGAGCCACTGTTCTGAAGTGATTTCCATGAGATGCCACTCAGGGACATGGAATTACTTCAACAATGTGATATGCATTAACTTGATTGTGAAGTGTTTCCTTCGAATAGGTTTTGCACAGTATTTCCCTGCTGCATTTCACTCTTATTCTGGATTTTTCCCTTTGAATGGTCTTTAAAATTTTCTTCATATAGTTTTGGGGGGTATTTCTTTATTGTTCTGATCTGGACCTAACCCAGCTGTTAAAGAAGCAATACAGTATTTTTGCTAGACCTTACACTTTTGCAGAGGATCTTAACTGGTTTGCTAGACCCTGAAATTTTAGAAGAAATAAGACCATTTAAAAAAAAATCATAGTAGAAACAAATCTGAAGATAATATCCACATTATGCTAAATACCGCTGCAAAATAATATACACAGGTATAGTGGCAAGACAGCTGTGCATAAATATGGAGTTCTGCAAAAAAAAAAAAAAAAACTTCCAGTACATGCATGCACGCACAAAAATTTATCTCAGTCTTGTTCTTTCAGGAAATAAAAAAATAATAATCTGAATAAAATGGCATCTCCAAATATCTGTGTGCTAACTACAGGTCAGAATCAGGTGACAGGCATCTACCCACAATTTGCCGAGAAGACCATGAAATCCGAGATTATTATAATGATGACTGCTATTTGGATGATCAGGAATATTATAGTGGTGAAGAGTACTACGAAGAAGATAGTATGTTGTCGAGAGGCAGGTACGTTTCCACTGAGAAAACTATGTAACGATTCTCAAAGTGCAATCATATTTGTCCTTATTTAGAAGTAAACCCCAGGCAGGTGAAGGATAACAGGCTAAACCTATTGAAAAGGAATTTTATACTGTAAAAATAAAAGGAAACAAAGACATGCATGTACATCCCTGGTTCCTGTATAACAGAAAACATAATTCAACATGGGCTGATAGCAAGCAGACAATAAATTCAATGTTATGCTTTCTCACAGATTTTTTTAAATAACTCTAAATTAACTATTGCAGTTTTGGATGTATAAAACAATGACTTGGTATTCCTGTTATCACTAACTGCTCTGAAATATTTGTGTACGTTCCCATGGCTACTTTTAAAATATATAATAATTCTCTTGCTATTAAACTATGTGCAGTTATATTACGGTTTGGGTATAAGATCTTTTAATCTGTGCTTTATAATCATGAAACAACCCACCATTTGGAGACTGTGTGCAGCCTCAGGAATGTTGGTAAGTCTTGGGTCTCAAGTCCGAGTCTGAGTCTTTGGTACAAAATCCCAAGCCCCAAATCTGAGTCACAGGTCGTTTGCCCCCCCCCCCAGGCTTGGGTTCACGACTTGGTACCAAAGACTTGGGCCTCCCACTGCCATCAAGCTACCAGCTGCTGCTGCTGCCTCCATTCAAGAGCCAGGCCACTGCCTCCCCCAGTGCATGTGCTCACCAGCTGATAGGCCAGTGCAGACAGGCCCTCTGAAAAGAAGGAAGGCAGAGGGCCTAATGACCTGCCACTTACTATAAGTCCCCCTGATCACACTCCATGGCAGGCTAGAACATCACCAGGGCAACTTAGAGGAAGAGGCAGGTTGAAGGACCTGCCCACTGACTATGGCAGGCTAGAACCCTCTGATATGCAGCATTTGAAGATGTTGGTGGTAGCAGCAGGTAGCCTGGTGGAGATGGGGAGACATAGGGACTTGACAACACGGACAAAAGGATCTGAGTTGCAAGTTGAGTCGCAAGTCGGCCTAGAAGCCCCCAAGTCAAGTCCAAGTCATGGGTGTGATTTAAGTCCAACTCGACAGCAAGTCACAAGTCCCCATCCCTGGGATCCCGCAGGGAAGCCATTCTATAGTTCACACATATGCACGCCATGGTAGGGGTGGGTCTCTCTGTGAATTTTTACAGGATCACTTTCTAAAGAAAGTTGGAAGAATTTTTTCCATTCTCTCCCTAGAGATCTGGTTACTGATTTCTCTTTCCAAAGTGAGAAAGGTGGTGAAAGGGGGGGCTCTTCACTCCACACTAGTGAGGGGAAAAACCCCACTAGAGTAACGGTGTGTTTTTCTGCACACATATGCTCCCCAAGCCATGGGGACAAAAAAAGTACCCTAAAAAACTATTAATTGAATGTAATATTCAAAGCTAGATGTTTGCTTTTAAAAACAGGTGAAGGGAGCTAGTTTTTATAAATCAATAATCATTATTGTTTTGTGATCAATGAGGTCCCCCGGTATTAATCCTGTGGCATTTTAAATAATGGATTGGCCTATGTATGCTAGAATAAATCGAGAAGAAATACATCTGCTTCAGAATCTGGTTGCCAATGAATATGAGGCTAATGATAAGTTTGCTTGTGTGGTTTCATTAACCATCTGCTTCTTTACTTCAGGCATACCCATGACTTCCATAGCAGGTATCACTGTAATGACCTAGATTTTGAACGGCCAAAGGGTTATCACCACCCACACGGTTTCTACGAGGAAGATGAGTCACAGATGTGTTATGATTCAAAAAGATCTCCTAGGAGACGGCTGCTACCTCCAACACCTCCACGTGAGTAGATTAAGGCTGATTTTCATACATGGAGATAAGTTTTCTTTGCTTTTGGACTGGGGTTTCCCAAGATAGTTATCACCAAGTGAATTAGCTTCAAGTGTCTGGTTTTTTGTTTGTTTGTTTGTTTTGTTTTTTTTGTGCCTTCTTTCCTTCTGGTGCCACCACAAGAAAGAGGAAGTGTTTTCACATAATTATGTTTTTGTCATTTTGTCATTAACTATGATATAAATTGCTAAAACCAGCTAACCTTTGTACGTCCAGACAACCCATACCATAATTAAAAGTAGCAATAGTTTGGCTGAATTCACATAAAGCAACAAACTATGGTTAGTTGAGTTGTTACCTGCTAGAGAGTGAAAGGGGAGGATGGAGTACAGAAGGCCAAGGTTCATCACTTAATGCTAATCTTTGGTTTAAATAATCATCACCATCATGTCCCATCAGGTCAAATCTGACATACATAACTCTTTTCCAGGTTTTCCAGGTAGGGATACTCAGGAGTGACTTACCACTTCTAGGAGCTGCTCTAGAACTGTTCACCTTGTCCAAGGCTACACGGGCTGGCTCTACTCCCATAAGGCACAGTGGGGAACCAAACTCCCACCTCTGGCTCTGCAGCTAGAAACCTAAACCACTGAGCTATCCAGTCAGCAAATCTTTAAGGTGATACCCAAATGCAGCATAGGGTGTACCTTAATTTCCTTAATTTTAATGTAACGAAAAATGATCATAGGTCGTTCAGGAGGATCAAAAATTCCCTTCTTAAGGAAAAGGAGAGACCTGCTCTATTATTAAAGCATGATTTAACCATGAGTGCATCTGAAATAGGCCAGCACCTGATCTATTAGAGTCCCAAAACATACAAATAATTTGACCTTTTTTACAATGAATTGCAACATGTTTGGCATGTTAATGCAGGCATAAAAACTACTCAGATGTAATATGTACTTGCTCTTGGTTTGATTGGCTCAGATCCTGAATTTCCTACCATGAACAGAATCTCCTTCATACGCATGAGATTTTTTTTGTCCTCCTCTTCACCTCATGCCTTGCCTCATCTGCTCTTAAATGGCAAGTCAGAGATCTTGGTCTGTGTCATATTCACTCATGTGTCTGTGAATCCCAGCAAGCACCAGGTTCAGCCTCCTCTTCCAACAGGAAACTAGGCCTGAGCTCATCCTATTCAAGGCCATGAGACCTTCCAGCCTGGCCTTCGTACAAGTGAGCCCAGTTCAGTTGTCAGCCTGGCAGGTGGAACTCCCAGAATGAAGAATTCCATTATAGAATTGCAGCATAGTGCCCTGCAGAGTTCTGCCAAGCACTGGTGATGCCCTTGCTTTCTTGATGCTGTGGTTATGGCGGAGCTCTATTCCTTTTTGAGCAAAGTGGTCATATCTTCCTTCCCATTTTCTTGGGTTCCTAGCGTCATATAAATTGGTCTCTCCCTGCCTTGGTTTGAAGCACACAAACATAGGCTGCAATACATTCTCACAGAATATAGCTTCACAGAGATGGAGTAAGTGGGGGGACTGCAAGCTTCAGAATAACCCAAACAGCATAGCCACTGGCCAGGCTGGCAAGATCATTTGAGAAGTTATTGTTAAAAAGAGAGAAAGAAGAGATTAGGGTTCTTGCCTCTGCTCTTTCTGAGCTGAAACACACATGCACATAACAGGCCTACAGGATCTGACTCTGTGGATAATTAGAATTGCAAGGTCTGCTTGCATCAGAAAGCAGGCAGGATCTTCTCCCTCTGCCCCCTCACAGTTGAGTATTTCAAAACCAACAAAGAGTTTTGTGAGTCTTGAGAACCTAAGCAGTTTATAATGTGAACAGTGTCCACAGATGCTCATGAAATGATAAATATGCTGATTTTGAAGGAGCGGCACGGCTTTTTGTTCATGCCACTGTAACAAATCAACATGGCTACATCTCTTAATAATGCACGGGGCAACCTTATTAACTTTTGCAACTGATTTAAGGTGCAACCTAAGAACTCTGACAACAGTATTTTTTTTCATACATAACAGCAGGCTTTGTATCTTTGTTTCCTGTCCTTGAGGGAACATGATCTCAGATTCTGTGTTGAAAGAACCATGGTCACTATATGCTGCAAATAAACATTGTCACTTGGATCTGTGCAGGGATAAAGACTGACTTTAGAGGTCAGAACATTGGGTGATTATTGGCCCCTTTGTTCCAGAGTAAGTACTTCACCTCGGTACACAGGAATACAATATTGATACAACCTAAACAAATAGATCTGTCATTGTAGTGACTCACATATTGGCACCTCTCCTGTCTCTTTCACCAAAGAAATACCATCTGTTAACACAATTAACAGCTTTCTGGCAGCAGTTGTTTATCAGAAAGAAGTCAACATACGCACTCCTTCAATACTTGTAGTTTTTTCCTCCATTTCTCAGAAAGTGAAAATCAGCAGTGTCTAACGATTTCTTAAAAAAATATCATTAAAGGCTAGGCTGCTTATTTTTAAGATAAACATAATATAACAGTCAGCTTTTTCATGCAGAAATTGGAAAAAGTAGTGGATTAAACTAATTTAAAGGGGATTTGGTTATAAAAAACAGGAAGAAGTTTTCATCCTAAATTTGATTATGATATATACCAGCTGTCTTTATATTGGCTACCTTCAGAGGTCAATGTTACTGTTTTGGACCACAGCTCCCAGAATCTCCTGATTCTCGGGGTGATAGTCCAAAAAAGTAAACTTTTAAACCTCTGGTTATCTTATTTTGTAAACTGGCAGCTTTGGAAGTTACTGGTATTTTCAGGCTCTGAGATACTTCATAAACCATCCTGAACAAAGTGCTTTCCAACAGTGGTCTGTGAACTAGGTCCTTTTTTGGGGGCTTCTACAAAACACTGTTTAAAATACCCTTAAAAACACTCCGGCTATAGATCAGACATTACAGAGATGGAAACTGTGGCATGATAGGTGTGGTGGCCTTTGCCTGCATGGAACTCCTCCTGCCATGCCCAGCCCCTGCTTACCCTCCTTGCTAAAGGTGCTGGTGGTGGTGGTCTTGGCCTCCGACTCCCTCAACTTCTACTTCACAATTTGCTGCTATACACGGCTGTCCCAGAATGTATTGCTGCCTGAGGCAAAGCAGCAAATACTTCCCATTTCATTTTTTCAACTCCAGTTGCCAAGGGACCAGAGCCAGTGAAATGGTTTTGGCACATGGGGCAGAAGATCCCGCAAACACTGTTCTCCAACTCTGCCACTAAAAAAACTGACCAAAGAAAGATCAAATAATGTTTGTTGGTTTTCTTCCTAACATCCAAAATTGGCTCCCTGAAGCAGCCTCTTCTCTTGACCTTATAGTAGGGACTGCCCCACACCTAAAGGGGGCTGTGAGGGGGCTGATTGTGACCTCTGTGTGTTTGGGCCTTCTGTTTGCATCAGCCCTGGTTAGGATGGCCAGTGGTGGGGAATGATGGGAGTTGTGGTCTGTTGACATGTACAGGCCAAGAAATTGCCGGCCTCTTTACATACTTCTTATTATAACCACTCAATTTAAAAGTGTTGTCACAAACATCATTATAAATTACTTGTTTGTAATCCCTGATCAAGAATGCCATATTATTTATGTTATTTATGTCAGTATATAAAAGAAAGTGCAACTGAGCAGAGACACAAGGGAAAATACTTTTTATAAGGTAAGCATAAAAGGTAAAATAAATATATCCTGATAGCAGAGATAGCCAGGAAAGCAAGTTTTGTTGAGCATAAACCTTTCCGGACATGCAGCCTACTTGTGCCAGATAAATATGCCACAGGACACATTGGTTTGGTTTAAACTATCTGACATGTTCCCTGCCATAAAATAGCATGGTTACTTTTCTAGAAGAAAAAGGTAACCACCAGTTCTTTCCCCTTTTTTTAGCACATCGCCGCTCTTCCTTTAATTTTGAATGCCTCCGCAGACAGAGCAGTCACGATGAAATACCACTCTCCCCTACATTTCATCATCGCACCGCTTTACCCCTGCATTTAATGCAACAGCAGGTAAGTTAAAGTAAAATCTAGCTCGGGTTGCAGATCACAAAATTACAACTTTTGAACCAGGAACCTATTGCAAAGTAGCAATTTCAGGTTTACACTGTGCAAATCTGACAGGATTCTGGCTTTCATGTAAGTTTGTATCAGTGCTTTAGAACATGCAGGCATCCAGTTTGTTGGCTGTCTTTGATGACTGAAAGATATAGCTGTTTGTATAGCATAGGCATATAGCATAGGCATCCTTCAGTCTCGAGAGACTATGGTAACATGCTCTGAATCGAGGAGTGTCCTCTCCAGAGCATGAAGCCCGGGTAAGGTAATATGGAGGATAGGCTGTTACCCAAGCAGCAGATCCCCCCTCTCCACATTGCTGAAATGGTCCAATGGAAAGGCAAGAGCCAATACAACTGGTTCCAGCAATGTCGCAGGAGTTGGCAGAGCGACACATGCTGCCTTCGGGACTCCAGCTCCGGATTTTGCCTCGAGGTTAACTCCTGAAGCCTTTTCCATGAATGGATATAGCCACAAGGCAGTGGAGGTTTGAAATAGGAGTTTTCCTTCTCCTGGATGGGCTGCCTTCCATGGCTGACGAGCCCCACCTACCCGGCAAAAAAAAAAAAAGCATACACTCTCCTTGTAACCAGGACACACACACACCCGCCTCCCAAAAAGGATCCTGACAGCAAAAGGAAACATAAGTGCTTAGACGATTCCCCCTGCCCCCCCCCCGGCCCAGCTGCATTGAAGCGGGAAGGTGGTGTGTGTGTGTGTGGGAGGGGGGAGTTGGAGGGAAAAAAATGTATGTCCTGAATGACTGCAAGTTGTTGGCAACAGCGAAGGAAAAATGCTGCCGAGTTGCCTATACAGAGAGCTAAGTTGTGGGTGGCATTTGGTTGAGAAACAAAAAATCCCTGGGAGACGGGGACGCCCACCACATGCGGCAGCCGGAGGGTGGAAGGGCTGGCTCGAACCCTGGCTTGAGGCCTGGCCTTGCCTGGAAGGTTGCCTTCCCTCACGGGCACCCTTCAGGCAGGGGTGGGACTGAGAGAAGTGCCTTCCTCAAAGACCTTGACACTTGGGGAGACGCCTCTTTACATGTATTGATGGGTTTGGTTTATATACGGGCCCCCTGTACTGCAGGCACTATTCTGGGCGGTTTACAAGTTAAAACTGAAAAAAATCCCGATGTAAACAATGACCAGAAGGCAATGTAAGTTCTGGGTAGAACATAAAGCCATAAAACTGGAAACAACATCAGACACAAGCAGCAAACCCAGGATGGACCGAAGAAATGTTGGAGGTGAACATCTTCCCCTGTGAAAGACGTGGGGGAACATTCAGCTGCCCAACCCCGCCCCCCCGCCCCCTCCCCAAAGATGCTGGTAGGAGAACCTCTCTGGGACCTCCTCCTCCAAAGCTGTAGAGCTGTTTGTATAGACTCCAGAGATTTCAATTTCTTGGATTTTACTCTGATATTTGGAGAGACAAATGTGATTGAACTTTAAATCCTAAGGTTTCAAACTATGGTCATACTTGTGCAGTTTCAAAATATCACAGAGGGAGTATTTCTGGATATCTGTCAGCAAGCATTGTTTCTCCAAGCCTAGGTTTGTATGATGGGGGAGATGTAGGGATATGCACTGCCACTAAGGATGCAAATCCTTGCTGGTTTTCTCCTCACAGGCAAGAACAATGAATTCAAACCTTTTCCCCACCTCTTCATCAGCAAGGCTGGCGAGAAATTTCCTGACATTCTCAATATTCTCCCACACCGGCAAAATTGAATACATATACAATTTTGGTGCAAAATTGCATAAATTGGTTGAAACTAGGGTGGTGCTTTATTTGAGGATGTGAAGCATTGGATGGATTGTTTTCATCTTTCAGCCAGCTCTTGACTGTATATGTAAACATGCTTTGCTTCTCAAAGGAAAAAGGCACAAGAGATCTTTTGCATAAAATTTAGACATCTTGGGGGTGTAGAAAAATAGCTTCCTGTTTCTGTCTGAGCTGGAGTCAGGGCTTTAAAACTCCTCATTCAGGTTTCTAGTCCTGTTGAGATAGCCCAAATGTATGAGAAGGAATTTACAGTAGTGGGTGTTCTTTCAATCCCTAACTGGCATCTATGAACAAAAAGAGGCAACCTAGGAATGTTTGAACAGAGTTGGAAAGATGGGTTCTGTTCATCAAGACATTTGGTCCTCCATGCCAACTGAGAGATCAAAGTTCTATATTGAAATAAATTGGAAAAAAATAGCAATTTTTAGCCTTACACAGTTGTTTACCAGCTCAAGTGTAGCACTGTATTTATGGTGGTGAGGGGGGTGCACATATAATCCTTGGCCCCTGAACATCTCCACCACCTGGAAATGTGCTACAAAGATCTTCATGTGTTGCACATGAAGAGGGCAGTCCACATATGTCCAGGTGAATGTGGTCAGAGAACTCCAGTGAGCAGGAACCCTACCATGTCAGGTTTCTTGATCATGGCAGCTCTGTAAATGCAATAAATTCTCTTCTGAGTGTTCAAGAAGGCTTTCATGGCATGGATCCGATGGTTGTTGTGGGTTTTTTCGGGCTGTTTGGCCATGTTCTGGAACACGGCCAAACAGCCAGAAAAATCCACAACAACCAATTCTCTTCAGACTTTGGCACTGAATGAACAAAGATTTCTAACGCATGTCAGATGTTTTGGGGGGAATGCACTTTATGTGCAACCCAACAATGAATTTGTACAAGGAAATAACTAAATAAGATTTTTGTTGGCTTTTCATCTATTTCCCTTCTTTCTTTACCTTTGTTTTTTAAAAAACGACTGTCTGAGCATCCTATCTGACATGAGATGACCAAGAAATTTAGTTACTGGTTATGATTAGTTCTCAAGCTACCTACTGTTGCCTCTATAAATCAGTGAGTATCTCAGCTTTTCATCTCTTTCTCAGGTCATGGCTGTCGCAGGCCTGGATGCCACAAAAGCTCACCGACATTCCCCCAGTCGCTCAACACGTTCCTGGGCCACTCCGCCCGCCACCCCACCCAACCCGGACCGTAGTCCTTATTATACCCCACTAATCCAAGTTGACCAAGCAGATTCTACAGAATATATGAACGGCAGCTTGCCTTCTTTGCATCGGAGCTCTTGGTACACCGACGATCCTGATATTGCCTATCGGACATTTACACCAGCTAATTTGACTGTACCGAGTGACTTTAGGCATAAGCATAGCGACAAACAGAGAAGTGCAGACAGTTTGGTAGAAGCGGTAAGTGCTTCCTGCTTTTATATTGTGCTCCGTGATTGACATTTGTGTAATCATGTCAGAACACAGGGGGCTTATCAAGTATTATACATACAATATTTTATTTTAATCTCTGGAGATGATGTTACGTTTCTAAATGATGCTTGTTGTATTTGATTTTTTTTTCTGGTTCACTATTTCAGAGGAGAAAGAGTACAAACTTCATCAGTAAATAAAATAAAAATCATGCATGTTGAAAATCAACAGTTTTGGGTGCTATAACTCATCGTGCAAAGTTCTTTTTAATTTGTTTATTGCTCATTTCTGTAACTGAATCAGGCAAGTTATTATTATATTCCATGTTATACATGGAAATACTGAAGCTAAAATAGTGTAATTGAGCAAGAGGTACTTCAAACATAATGCATCCTGCAATCAGTAGATTAGTTCTAGAGATTATCCGATGGTTGCCTAGATTCCAGGCATTCTGCTGTTAGCTTCCCCTAGTTCTCTGATTTCAACATTTCTGTGAAAACAAGAGAATAAAGTCTGAGGCAATGTTCCTGTTATACATATGAAATAAACATTTCTAGCCACCAAACCAGTGATTTGGAATGTCCATGATAGTTTTCTTTGCTCATATGGCTTTGATCACCTGAGGAAGTTTGCTGGAAGATGACAAGAAGAATGTAAAATTCTGGGAATTAAGCTTGCCCAATCTGGGAATTCAAAATGAAGTTGAAAATGAAGCAAGGCAAAGGCTAATAGAGTTTTGTCAAGAGAACAAGCTGGTCATCACAAACACTCTTTTCCAACAACACAAGAGGTGAGTCTACACATGGACATCACCAGGTGGGCAATACTGAAATCAGATTGATTATGTTCTCTGCAGACAAAGATGGAGAAGCTCTATACAGACAGCAAAAACAAGACCTGGAGCTGATTGTGGCTCTGATCATCAGCTTTTTATAGCAAAATTCAAGATTAAACTGAAGAGAGTAGGAAAAACCACTGGGCTAGTCAGGTACAATCTAAACCAAATCCCTTATGAATACAGAGTGGAAGTGAAGAACAGATTTACGGAACTAGATTTGTTGGACAGGGTGCCTGAAGAACTATGGATGGAGGCTCGAAACAGTGTATAGGAGGCAGCAACAAAAACCATCCCAAAGAAAAGGAAATGCAAGAAAGCAAAGTGGCTGTCCAACGAGGCCTTACAAATAGCAGAGAAGAGAAGGGAAATAAAATGCAAGGGAGATAGGGAAAGTTACAGAAAATTGAATGCAGACTTCCAAAGAATAGCAAGGAGAGACAACAGGGCCTTCTTAAATGAACAGTGCAAAGATTTAGAGGAAAATAATAGAAAGTGTAAAACCAGAGACCTATTCAAGAAAATTGGAGATATTAAAGGAAGATTTTGTGCAAAGATGGACATGATAAAGGACAAAAAATGGTAGGGACCTCACAGAAGCAGAAGACATCAAGAAAAGGTGGCAAGAATACACAGAAGAATTATACCAGAAAGATCTGGATATCCTGGACAACCCAGATAGTATGGTTGCTGACCTTGAGCCAGACATCCTGGAGAGCAAAGTCAAGTTCAAAAAATTTGTTGTTAGAAAGCATGGCTAACACTAAATCCAGTAGAGGTGATGGCATTCCAGTTGAACTATTTAAAATCTTAAAAGATGATGTTGTTAAGGTGTTACACTCAAAATGCCAGCAAGTTTGGAAAACGTAGCAGTGGCCAGAGGATTGGAAAAGATCAGTCTACATCCCAATCCCAAAGAAGAGCAGTGCCAAAGAATGCTCCAACTACTGTACAATTGCACTCATTTCACACGCTAGTAAGGTTATGCTCAAAAATCATACAAAGTAGGCTTCAGCAGTATGTGGACCGAGAACTCCCAGAAGTACAAGCTGGATTCCGAAGGGGCAGAGGAACTAGAGACCAAATTGCTAACATGCACTGGATTATGGAGAAAGCCAGAGAGTTCCAGAAAAACATTGACTTCTGCTTCATTGACTAAACAAAAGCTTTTGAATTGTGGTGCTGGATGAGACTCTTGAGAGTTCCCTCGACTGCAAAGAGATCAAACGTATCCATTCTAAGGGAAATCAATCCTGAGTGCTCACTGAGAGGACAGATCCTGAAGCTGAGGCTCCAATACTTTGGCCATCCCATGAGAAGAGAAGACTCCCTGGAAAAGACCCTCATGTTGGGAAAGTGTGAGGGCAAGAGGAGAAGGGGACAACAGAGGATGAAATAGCTGGACAGTGTCATTAAAGCTACCAAGATGAATTTGACCCTACTCCGAGAGGTAGCCGTGTTAGTCTGTGCAAGCATATCAGGCAAATCCAAAGAAACATAACAAAACAAAAATTAAGAAAAGACAAAAACATGTGGCACTTTAAGGATTAAGTATTATATTTTAATGTGAGCTTTCATGAAGACATCTGACAAAGTGGAAGTTTCCACGAAAGCTTACTTTATAATATAATAGTCTTTAAGGTGCTACATGTTTTCTGCTTCTTTGGATTTTGCCTTATAAGATGTGGTACAATCTGTTTAAGGGAGATCCTGGAATTATTCCCATATCTGCCAGCATTTTGAGCAGGAAAGAATAGAAGGATTCACTCAAAAAATGCAGAAGTAGCTGAATGTGCCTGCCATTGCCTATCCCTGAAGACTCCTCCATATACGCCATGCCTTATTTGCAACCACAAGGATTTAGAGTTTGGCTTGCTTTTTGAAAAATGAAATTCAGAAATTACTCCTGTTCCTTGTTATGTTACAAGATTGGGACCGCGGAGATATCTTAGCCCATTTACCAAAAACATAGCCATGGACAGAAGAGAAAAGTTACTTGGTATTCCTTTTCCTCTGGTGCAGCTGCTCCGTATCTGTTTGCAGTCTAGGTAAGGCAACAGCCTACCGCCCTCTCTCTGTCTCACAAGGCAGCTGTTGGCCAATGGAATAGCCTAATGTAGAAGGTGATGGACACCTCACTGGAGGTTTTTAAATGCAGAAGGGGGGGCAGCTGCCCTGGATGCTTTAGCAATTTATTTCCTGCATGCAAGTGCCTTTTAACCCTGTGATTCTATGTCTAGAACCCTGTTCCCACATGTAGACAGATTTTTGTTTGATTAGTCTTACAGTCTATGTAAAGTAACAGAATATGGAGCAAGCTGTAATGATCTAAAAGCGGCTGTATTGGAATTTGAGATCCTGGTCCTGGGACAGCACTTCTAGTTGAAAGAACTAAGAAAAGGAGATAGAGGTCGCCCTGATTATTCCCAGACACAGTGGGCAGGAAGAGAAGTTGAGAGATGTGTCAGCCATGATTGATAGCCCTGTCATGGGTCTTGAAGTACAGGAAGTGGATCCAATAGGTTCAGTGCTATCAAGATCACCTAGCCACATCTTATACCTTTCAGAGACCTCAAAAGACCTCAAGGAACATGCATAGCTTGTATGGCCTACTAGAAAGGCCTTATTCATTGAGCCAGAAAGAAGGAACACACAACCTGCAGATGGCAAAGGATGGGATGGGAGAGGATGATTAAAGTAGTATTAACCCCTCCCATCCACATATGGAAGACAGAATCACCAAGGACCTGAGAATCTGAGCACCAGTAAACCATGTGTAGGTGAAAAATAAGGATATCTGACCATGCTAAGGTGGTTACCAAAGAATTCCAAAGAAGATACTTTTATAAGTTTTGCCTAAGGGAAGGAATGTTTACAGAGCAGCAAGATTTATTGGAAGAAACTATTTACACAGTAGAATTCGTTCAAGAGAAGCTGTATATTCCAGTATTTCTGTCCTTCTACCTCGCGATGACATAAATAATCTTAATCTGATATAAACATAGTTAATGCTTATCCTGGTAAACTACTAGCAAAAAGTGTTATTATACTCCCTGACACTATTTTGTGTGATCATAGTTACTCTGGCTGCTGACTCTTCCATGGAGGCATGTGGGTGGAGAAACTGAAACCAGGAAAACAGAGAAGCAGCAGAAAGATTTAAGTTATAGTTTTATGTTTGGCATAAAATGGACAGAAGTACTGAAGCTTTACTGTTACTTTCTGTTGACATTTTATTTGAAATGTTGAATTGATCATTTATGTTATATGTGCTTCGCTTTTCAGGTACTGATATCAGAAGGATTAGGGCGGTATGCAAAGGACCCCAAGTTTGTTTCTGCTACAAAACATGAGATTGCAGACGCTTGTGACATGACTATTGATGAGATGGAAAGTGCTGCCAGTAACCTTCTCAATGGGAGCATTAGCAATGGAGCCAATGGTGACATGTTCCCCATTTTAAACAGACAAGATTATGAACTTCAAGACTATGGTCCTGGCTATAGCGATGAGGAGCCAGAAACTGGCAAATATGAAGAAGACTTAGCTGATGAAATGATATGCATTACAACCTTATAGTATTTAGTAAGGGAAAAAAATGTTATGTTTGTTTTCAAATAAACAAAAGTGCCTCATAGTTCCAAGATGCTAGGCACTAGTTGGAATTAATAAGGAATCAAGTTTTGCACGAGTGAGGATGTCACATTGTGAGGAAGCCATACTTTTATTTATAAAGAAGTGTCTCTGGTCTGGTGAACGAGGATCCGAGTGGCAGGACATCTACAAGGCCTTTGCTACAGAATCTTGAGTTTGTCGGTGAATGAAGACTGATCTTGAGATTTGTGGAGATTCTTGCCAGCCTGTTTTCAGATGATGAAGGGAAATTTGAAAGATAACCGCCTTTTCATTTTGTGCTGCTGCTCTTCAGAGTGTAAAAGTTTCTCAGTGGAAAAAGGTTGGCACTTGAAAAAAAAAAGTCTTCAGGAGAAGGATATGGTGATGACAATCAAAAATGTCATTACCTCTGATTACACCACATATCAAACATCCACTTCATTCAGCATATCCACTCAGATCTTATTTTCAAATTTGCCTCCTCCTTTTTTTAAAATGATGATTATCATTTGCCTAATTCAGTTTGTCAAACTCTACCTGCAAGAGATTGTTTCATTGGAATGATGCTGAAGAGCATTTCACTCATATGTAACACCAGTTTACATAGCAAAATATCATTAAAGATAGTCTGTTTTATGACTATCACATTAAGGGCAAACCATACTGGAATAACTGCATTTTTACCAATGCACTTGCAACCAGGTTAAAAGTAGAGTTAGATAAGATAGTTTGTTAAAAATTATATAGCAGAGATTATTGTAAATAAATTGTAATCTACAATCATTTGTATTTGTAAAGAGATGTTCTATATTTTGTAATTATTGTACCGTAATTGAACTGCAGCAATATTTATGGAGCATAATTATTGTAATTCTCCACAGAATTCTAGATAGAAGTATTTTTACTTGGATTGTATAGAACTATAGGATTCAATATTTAAATAGAGCCACCTCTTATTTCTTCATTGTAAAATGCTTTTGGAGCAAAGATTTAAGAAACTTGATGCTACAGAGATTTTATAAAATATTTTGAGACAATAGGAATCTCAATTTATCGCATAAGACATGAAAGATAATTATTTGCAACCTTGTATTTGGAAAGTTAAGACATCTGGAATTATCTGCCACGTTTTTGATTGACAACAAGCTGTGCATTTATTTCTACTACAACACCTGCAATAACAGATAAGTAAAGATAAAATGTACAATTGGGCTATTTCTAACAAGGTTTTCTTTTAGCTGTGAGGTATACTGCTCTATTTATAGACTGAGGCCTCAATCTAGTTGCTTGTTTGAAAAAAGGCATCGTCACTGAACCGATGGGAACTTACAATGTTGGTTTTGTGGATCCCAGCATGTAGATTTAGGCACATGGCTTCACTCCTCTGCACACTTTTCTGGGAGTAAGCCTCATTTGAAACAACAGGATTTACTTCTCAATGAACTTCCATTGTTTTGAGCTGTGACCAAGTATTCTTCTTGGTGGAGACATCTTGTGAAGAAATAATTTAGTTGGTAGATGCAAAAAGTTAACAAGCTTAACAAGTAGAGCATCTGATGAAATGGCCATTTATAGGGCCAAAAGATTCCTAACATGTCGACAGTAAGGAATGGAAGCTCATTGTTCTATGTGTACTGTTTCCAGGATTTCTTCTTATGCAATTAAAGGAGGGCTTGGATATTGTTTGTAATGCAGTCAGATCATGAAATTAAGGCTAATACAATTTTGGGGACCAGTACATGTCCAAAGTCTGCTTTATTAACCCTAAGTAAAATGGCTTGCTTTGCCAAGTAAGCTTACCAGGTTTTACCTGTATTAACAAAATAGGTAGCAATTAAAATCACATTTCTACAAATGTGACATACATGAACCATTTTGTACACAGTGGCTAATTTGCTATGGATACCTTACAGACCTCCTCTTGAATCATTCTTCTTTCAGATGCCAAGAGATGATTTGAGGGTTTCTAAATTATTTCTTGACCTACATCATTTTGTATGAAAAGAAATGCAAAATGTTCTTCAGAATAAAAATGTGTAATAATTTTATTATACTTGGGACTCTCTCTTTTTTTAGAAATTTCAACAAATCAAAATCTAAGTGTGGTTTCTTCATGGCTGGGATACAATACAAAGGAGTAGGAGATTATGGTTTAGAACACTTGTCCTTGACAGTCATGGGCATAATTCACGGGAATGTTCTCCAGTGGAAGCCCTTATGAAAGAACTAAGAACTGTGCAACTAGTTTAAAGGGAAAACCTCCCAGCAAACACATCTGTTGCACAATAAACAGTTAAAAATATATATGCGGCTTCCACTTTCCCAAATAGCACAGACCATTTTCTGGGTTATTTTTGAAGATGAGCATAGTGCAATCTTACACATTGCCATGAGAATTGCTGGATAGCTCGGTCATTTAGCCATCTGGCTGGGCAGCTGGAGGATAGGAGTTCAATCCCTGACTGTGCTTCCTTGACAGGGCTGGACTTGATGATCCATAGGGTCTCTTCCAGCTTTGCAATTCTAAGATTATTATTATTATAATAATTAAAAAGCTGGAGGATATCTAGCTGCTTGTAAACATCAGCAGCCTCTCATCAACAGCTGTTCAAAGAATAATCTGTGACCGAGAATGAGAGGAGGCATGGAACTGGGAAGTGTGACCAATATGGTATAAGACAGAAACCATCCTCAAGATTTTAACAGAATGGAAAACTGGTCCAAGACTAGCAAAGTGAATATCAATAGAAATGGATGTGAAAGTTCTGCATTAGTTGGGGGAGGGGGGAGTGAAATGTACAAATAAAGGATGGGTGTTTAGCAACTGAACATGTGAAATGGAGTTAGACCACAAGTTAAGCATAAGTAGCAATGTGATGCAATAGCTTAAAAGGGTAGCGCAAATTTGTGCTTTGTTGACATATGTTTACTGCCTATGTCATGAGATGTAATGTTTGCTTTCTATTATGCTTTCTATCTCACCTTGGATACCGAGTCCAGTTGTGGCGACTACATTTATGAACAGTATCAATAAATTAGAATGTGTTCGCAGAAGGGTAATGAAGATAATGAGAAACCTGTGGACCCTGTCTTACAAAGATGGAGCTAAATATGTTTATGCTACAGAAGAGATTATTACGGAGCATCTAGTCTCCTTCAAATATTTGAAAGGGTCTCACACAGGTGATGGAACTAATCTGTTCTTTTTGGTTTCAGATGGTAGGCCCTAAACCAAAAGGTTCAAATTGCATGGAAGAAGACTTTGTCTAAGCGTTAGAAATAGCTTCTGGGTCTGACAAGCCTTTCAACAGGCTTTCTTTATAGTACGTGAATCAGAGTTTGGAAGTAACTCACTTTTTGAATGGGTTAGTTATGTAACAAATTACATTTTGCAGCAGCCAAAGGTACGTCCCTTATTTGTCTATTAATGGACATGGTTGCAATTCAGTGGAATGAGAGTGGAGTATCTGCTTGTTGATATTGACTTGATGAGGGAGGGGCATGTTAGGCAGGTTTCAATATCATGCAGTTTTGCTGAGTAGCGTTGCTATACCACCTGTGAGGTGCTGTGTGGCAAACAATGGTCAGAAGGGAGAACAAAACAAGAAGGAGTGATAGTGTGTAATTGGGCAATTAATAGCAAACTCAGACATAGAGGTTGAAAAGAACAAAGTGAATTAATCAAGGGAAAGACTAAGAATAAGTGTGGGCAGAGGGAGGGAGCCCATTAAGGGATGCCGAAGTGAATAATTGTCTGTCTCTTTAAGTTATTTCTATTTGCAGGATTATCAGGTGCTGTCCTCCAGGGAGTGGAAGGATCTTTTAGAGTTTTGCATTTCCTCCAAAAGAAAACGCATACATTCAAACCTCTATCCACTTTCTATCTCCTGAACAGCACTCCAGAGCAAATCACAAAAGGGATGATCTCCAGCCATTAATACCTAAAAACCCAAGGTGAGTGCAGTGTGATTGGGTTCTTATCTAAGGTTCCATTCAGTCCCGGGAGTAGCAAAATCAATATGTTAATGGTATTAATATGATAATTATAGTTTTACTGTTAGAGTTGCAAGAGTCTTGAGTGATTTTCTTGGGGGAACCAGAAAGCACTTTTCTACATCTTTCAAGGATCCCACGTTAACAACAATGGCCTGGTTGCCAGATGGTGTGGGGTATAAATCTAATAAATAAATAAATAAACAATGGTAATGTGTTTTTATGAAGCAATGCAATAGTTTACTTCTACAGGCTGCAATAATGTCCAAGCAATGTAATACAGCAAGTTTCTTTTTGAAAGTAACATTATCTGATAGAAATGATTATTGAATCACAATTGTAGCCCAAGATAAATTGTGATAATTGAGAGTAGGCCTGTAAATAGCCTGTAAAAACTAATGTCATGTAACCATGCCAAGACAACGAAGACAACACTAAAGGGCATCAATGTGAGCAGCAAGAATCAGTTTTGAAAAGTTGCTTTTTTGGACTTCAGCTCTCAGAATCCCCCAGTCAGCATGGCAGTGGCCAGATTCTGGGAGACATCCAAAGAAGGAATCTTTCCAAGCCCTGGCAAAGATGGATTTCCTCCACCAAGGGTACAGCAGAGACCTCGTTGTTCTGGGGCAGAGGCACAATTTTCCCTGATTCTGTTCTAGTTAGATGCTGCTAGAAATACCCCAAATCCCTTTCTCTCCTGTCTTAACAATTTGAAGTCTAATAAAGATATAACCTGCTCTTTCATTCGAATGGTTTTGGGGACTGCACAGCCTTTGTCTATTTTCCCCCTCTTTCCCCTTAGAATAACACCAAGGCCAGGTGGAAATTCAGAATAGAAACAGCTGTCAATTCAAGGCCCTTCAGAGATATTGCCCTCCATTTGATATGCCTTTGGCTAGGCAGATTTGGTTTCAGCAAATCATATTTATTTTATACATATAACTGTACAAGATCAAGCAGGTTTCAATATCACACAGTCTCACTTGTCACTTTCAGGCAATCATTCAAATCCTAGTTGGCTTCATCCCCAGTGTTTTTCTGTTCTTCTAGCAACAGCAGCCATTCCCAGAATTCATTGCTTCTGTACATGACTATTGCTGACATGCTAGCATCACAATTTTGGCAATTCTTAAGTTTGTCCTGCCTTCTCCTGCACTTCCAGACGTGTAATTGTTTTCTACCCAAACTCTTTTTCACCGAACAAATTTATGAGCAGTTAAAAAGAAGGCACTGACTTGTGTGTATTTTCTCTAATTGTCTAGGTGTAAATAGGATCTAAATGGAGAGGTACTAGCCCTAAGGTCATTTAAGGTAGTGCTTCCAGGCATTTAACACGGATCTATTACAAATACTAGTGAATAAGGGCAGGGGCTATCAAGATATGTTAAAAGGAAAGAGGGGAAACATGGAGGAAATAAATACATTCCCGAAAAACAACATCATCCAAGGTTTCTGGCAACACAAGAAACAAGATAGTTACTGTGACATGTAGGTGTCCAGACTGTAGGGGGCTTGACACCTTATAATTTGATACACAGCATATACACAAAATAGCTGAAGAATCATCTCCAGTCATGCAAACAGCTGCTTTCCATCAAGCCTAGCATTACTAGCCCAATATTTACCTTCACACATAGTAGCTTTTAGTAATATGCAATATCTTAAAATGGTTCTCCCCACTGATTGCGCCAGAGAACAAATCACAGAAGACTTTGAAGATCTCTGTAATATAAAAAATAATCCATGAAAGTAACACACACAGACACACAGAGAGCCCCCTCAAAAGCTCTGAGCCTCTGTCTATTAAAAGCTCTTGGAGTTATATTGCCTTGGATACATTTCATTAAGAGGAGTCAATCATGCCTGTGTCCACTTAATGACAGAACATTTATCATGGAAAAGGTTTACCTGATCCGTTATAGGCCAGCACTTGCTGCAGACATATTTGTTCCTCAGTAATGCTCCTGTTCTTAGATGCAGCTCCTTCCCCCAGTTAATCACAATGCTCTACCGTTTTACTGCTTTGCAGCAACACCAGGTAGCAGGACCTGCTTAGAGCCTCTGCAGTTGTCCCTCCAGCCAGCTATTGACTCAGCAGTTTTTAAAGCCTGTTTGCAATTTTTCTGAACTAAATCATGTCTCTTTGCAAATGTCTAGGAAATCATCATACTTATTTATCTACTGAGATATTTCAAGTTCACTGAAATGCCACTCTTTTAAATACTGTTAGCTTTTACATAATAAGTGTAATGTATATGTTTCCCACTGGTTGAAAGAAATGATCCAATAAAGTTGTTGTCTTGCTCAAAGTCAATTTGCTTTATAATGACAGAATGAATTCAGTCCTTGACTTTATAAAACCAATATAAAGGTAACCAGAGAATTTTGTTTGGGGTTGTAGGTACAAACAGGTTTCTATTCCTATGCATGCTTAAACAAGGCTTGTTCAGCTGTCTTCAGTTCTTCACTTGATACGTGCAACAATGTAAACAAAACATGACAGATTAAATACGCCCATTTCACCTAATACCAATTCAGATGCAAAAGCTTTTCAACAGAGTCTAATTGCATTCAGTCTCCAGACATCTATTTCAGTTGACTCTGCTGAAAGGCAACACAATGAGGGTCCTCTGCCAACTAAGGACATAAAGAGAACCCTGCTGGATCAGACCAAAGTCCACCCTAGGCCAGGTTTCTGGTCCCACAGTGGCCAATCAGACTGGGAAGCTCAACATGTAGCACCCTCCAGTTCATGCACCAGAGGAGGTGCATGCACCACTGGGCCCACTGCAAGGCCCGTTCACTGAACTGTTTTGATCTCACCTGGTCATTACAAGGCATCGGAAATTCGGGCCATGCATTGGCTTTATAGAAGTGTCCAGAGCAGACATGTTTGTGTGTTCCTGATCAACTCAAGTTGATTTAAGAAGCCCCAATTATCCTGAGTAAGTCTGTGTGCCTCTCCAAATCACTAAAGGTTGCTCTGGCATTTGGGGAGGAGGAGCAGAAAGGATACAATTGGTGGGGATCTATGTTGCTGTAGCAAAAGTAGGAAGTCTTGAAGTGTGAGACTGACAGCTGAATCCCCTATAAGACCCAAAATCTCCCCTTGAAACTCCACTTGCCGAGTATCCCTAGAGAAAGCTTAGACCAACCTCCCCAGATTCCCAGTAGGCTCAGCAACCACTGCACATGGATGGATCCACTGTGCCAAAGGGAGGACGTTGCATTGCTTACTAGACTGGCCATGCTATGGGATTTCCCCCCCTCTTTTAGGTACCAAGTGTCACTGAGTCACCCCAAATCTTCTGTAATGTATTGAACACACAAGACCTGTACTGCAGAGCTTGCTAACACGAACATAAGCCATGAGGTTCAGTGAAACCTGAACTTCTCTACAATTGTCATATCCTCTACAACCCAGGAAGTGAGAGCTGGACCATAAAGAAAGCAGACCGCCGAAGAATTGATGCCTTTGAATTGTGGTGCTGGAGGAGGCTCTTGAGGATCCCCTGGACTGCAAGGAGAACAAACCTATCAGTTCTAAAGGAAATCAACCCTGGGTGCTCACTGGAAGGACAGATCCTGAAGCTGAGGCTCCAGTACTTTGGCCATCTAATGAGAAGAAAAGACTCCCTGGAAAAGACTTTGATGTTGCGAAAGTGTGAAGGCAAGAGGAGAAGGGGACGACCGAGGATGAGATGGCTGGACAGTGTCTGCGAAGCAACCAACATGAACCTGACACAACTCCGGGAGGCAGTAGAAGACAGGAGGGCCTGGCGTGCTCTGGTCCATGGGGTCACGAAGAGTCGGACACGACTAAACGACTAAACACACACACTACAACCCAATTTATAGCGGATACCTTTAGCAATACAGTCTTTATGCAACCTGTAGTTTCTATAATTCACTAACAGAGATTATTTCCTCCTTTTCCTTCATTTCTACTATTTGTTTTCTGTGTGCTTGTCAAACCCATCAGCTACCTTCAAGTGCACAATCCTGTCATTAGATAATGTTAAGCAATATTTAGAATTAAAAACGTTTCATATAACTTGTTTAAAATAGTCCACTTTGTGTAGATAGTCCCATGAAAAGGGGTGGGAGAGAATAAATAATAGGCCATGTAAATCCAGGAGCAGGCAATACCTTTATTGGACCACTGAAAATATCAAGCAGATTGTGAGCATTCTATGGTAATTTATCCCATTTTTCTCAAGTGGGAAAATATTTAATACTTAATAAGAGGAAACCACTTTGATCACAATTGAATATAGCTGAAAATAAGAATCACAAAGAGCATAACATAAACCCCATGACACAGCTCTGATTGGAACTGTGTCAGGGCTATATTTTTCTGAAATGTACCAACTGTGCCCCTTGAATTTTCTACCTAATACTTGGTGCAGGCCTGAAAAAATACAGTAAGGTCAACTTATTTCAGTGTAAAACCAAAAGCTCATAAGCCATATTCTGACTTGATCACAACTGTTCTTCCAACCACTTGAATGTCAATTCAGGATTAGAGATATGGAGACGCTGGGCCAAAAACAAAAGCGAAAAAGATTTTTCATGCTCCTCCCTACAAACTGGGAAGAAGTGGGAGATTATAGGCCTTCACATCTCTAAAGATCTGAGGTTCATTCCACTGTAAGATCCACCTACAGAAAATAATAAGTACATCAGGCATATTATTATGCAGTTGTTGCTTTGATAATATATTCACCTGTTATTATTAGAGAGGGTAGTAGCTGACTGTTTCCAAGCAACTTCACTTAATATATCTAATTGCTTTTGCTGACTGTAATTGAAGATTTGTTTTGGATTGTTACTGGGAAGGGATTTCAAATAGGTAATTCGTGGGAAACCACAGTTTTTGATACTTTTTAACGTGACAAAGGAAAAGCTGAGATTCTGATACAATGAAGAACTTCAACCGAGTAAAGAGAACACTGGAGTTACTTAACGCTGAGTTTCCAAAGTTTGGGGTTTATATATAGGAACATTTTTCTCTTGAAGTGATGGCAGTCCCTTGATCATATCAGCAGCTTTCTCTGCTATCATAATAGTTGGGGCATTTAAATTTCCACTGACAATACTAGGCATTATTGAGGCATCAACAACTCTCAGGTTTTCCATTCCTATAACTTTGGTCTGGGGATCAACCACAGCAGTAGTATCAGAACTCTGTCCCATTTTGCACGTGCAGGAAGGATGATAGGCACTATCTGCCTTTTGTCTTATGAAGGCATCCATTTCTGCATCCGACTGAACATGTTCTCCTGGTTGAATTTCAGATCCTCGGAATATATCAAAGGCCTTCTGAGCAAATATCTCTCTGGTTAACTTCACACACTGACGGAATTCCCAGGCATCTATTTCTGAAAAACAAAACAAATCTTTAAGATGACAGCCTCAGGATAGCCAGTTCTAATCTATGATTCTGATTGCCTGTGTCATTATGTGCCACCACCGCAATGCTGCTCTTTCTGTGAAAATAAGCAGGGCAGTCTGATTCCACAAGCGCTCTTTAAGCACATTTGAACACACAGGAGTTTCTGGTTTGGAATACGTAATCATTTCCGTCAGTGTCATGGACAGCCCAATTGAATTAGATTGCCTGAATGGCTCCACCATACTAGACAGACTGGAAGTGCACAACATCAGGAAACCTAAACTGCAGTTGTAATGAGATTACTGAATCTTGGATCACTTTAAGCCACCAGTTCATTGGGAATTTCACCCTCTTGGAAACTTTAAATTTGATCATTGTGTGATTACTGTGCCAAAGCCTACAGGGACAAAAAAATGGATGGCAATAAAATACATTGGTACCACCAACCTAATATGCCAATGCCTGCAAATGGGTTTAAGAGTGTTTAGTTATTGATGGGAGTTTCAACCACATATTGGAACAAATCAACAACAACAACAACAACAAAGAATAGACAACTGCATTTACCTGTTGATAAATAGTTGGGTTCAAGGATAGGATGTTCTCTGGGGTCAGCATTTTTTAATTTTAGCCATCCTATGCTGGTACTGCGCATGGGACCAACATGGACCTGAAACAACCCATAAAGAACATCTGAAATATGTAATCTGGATGCTCCTTCTGAGCTCACAGTTTTTATATTTGGATGTTCAGATTCATAAGCCACAGTTCATTAAACTAAGGATCGACATTAAGGCCAGGTGTTCCTCTGTTGCCCTTCCAATCCCTTCTTATTAAATATCATTTTAATCTACTCAATATTTAATTTTTTAGAAAAGAACCTCAGAAGAACAAGCTTTACTAGGTCACTACAATATCAACAGCAACACAAAACCGTACACATCTATACATGTTCAAAATGACATAACCTCCTTTTTTTCTTATGACTTTTGATGCTTGGCGCATATTTCTTTTGCTGCCAAAGCAAATTTTCCTACTTGATAGGTAGTACAGTATTTGCATCCCTACCCACAAGCAGTGTGCAGAGTTCAGCCAAGGAGGGTCTATCATATAGAAGTCTAAGAATGCCAGCAAAAAGTTGGGTTCTGGGGTACTCATATAAAGGGCAACTTAATAAACAATGGAAAGCATCCTCGACCTCTCCTGATCCACAGATACAGGGTCTTTGATGAAATGGGACATTATCATATCTCCCCTCCAAAATGGCTGATGGCATAAAGCTGTGAAAGCTTTTCTTAAAGAGGCTAAGGTCAGATAAACAAAATAATTCTCCAAATTAAATGACGTTTTGTACAGAGGGAACCAACGAGAATGGGCCATTTGTGAGATGGCACACAGATCCAGCCCCTTAGAGTGAAGACTGACTTTTTCTTTAACCAGATGCACAGCTCTATTAGAGGCAAAAGTGTTGATTCCATAGCTCTGTAAAATGGGTCTAACTGAGTTTACTCAGGGCTTTTGAGAAGGATTATGGAGTTGTTGTTTTTGTAGCACTTCTTTGGGAGGCAGGTCAATTTCAACCAATACATGGCCAGGGCAATGTGGTCAATCTTTTAAAATATCTTTTTACATCCAAAGTGGTAAATTCTGGCTTAATGTCAGTTAGCAAACCAAGATAACAAGCTAAAATTTCAAAGAGAGTCACAAATAAATTAAGTCCCTGTTATTTTAGACTGTGAAATTGCTAATCTAGCAGAAGCAAAAAAATTCTATATTAACCAATAATGAAAGAGAAGTCATAGTAGGCTCTATCTAATGATGAGGACGGGCCTAATCTTTTTTACATAGCAGACAGTCAGACACCTGCATGGAGATTCATATGCTCACCTGATAAGCCTCCAGCTGAGAAGCAACACGGCCATGGTCAATCACCTGGGAAGGGAGGAAGTGAAACTGAATATCTGGGTGAGAAACTCCTGGTCGACTTCTGACAAATCCACCTGTCTCCAGGTGGGCAGTGGCACCATAACCTGCATAGGGAAACACCACTGATTAGAATCAGAAACTGTCAAAGAGAATGTTTAAAACACTTCTCCCCCTGCCCCATCATAGAATCTCACATCACGACCTTCCATACATGTTATCCACAATAAGCAGAATTTACTTTTGTCCTTGACTCATCAAATTCCATTCCCTACTCCTCTGAAGTCAACAAGGCTTAGGCATGGTTCATTCTGCTGGACTGCACGGTGTTTTGCTCTTTATAAAATTGTTTTAAAACAGAAAAACAAAGAACAACTGCTAACCTCTCTCCTTAAGAGTATCAGCTTATGATATTTTAATGAAGCAAAAAGGTAATCCCTAGTTTTAGGGACAAATCATATGCTCCGCTATTTTAGAGACAAATCATATGCTCCACTATTCAGCCGAAGGGAGTGGATGACAGCACAATTATTGCAGGCTTTGATAGGATAGAATCCCTTCCAAACTCCTTTCCACTCCCTTTCCTTTTCCACCCCTTTTATACTCCCATCCATGCCCCAAAAGCACAGTAATCTATGCACCCGGGTAGGTGGGGCTTGTCAGCCATGGAAGGCAGCCCATCTAGGAGAAGGAAAACTCTGATTTCAAACCTCCACTGCCTTTTGGCTATATCCACTGATGGAAAAGGTTTCAGGAGTAAACCTCGAGGCAAAATCCGGAGCTGGAGTCCTAGAGGCAGTTTGTGCTGTTCTGGCAACTCCTCAGACATTGCTGGAACCAGTTGTATTGGCTGTTGCCCTTCTAGTGGACTATTTCAGCGATGCGGAGAGGGGGAATTTGCTGCTTGGGTAGCAGCCTATCCTCCATATTATTTTACTCAGGCTTCGTGCTCTGGAAAGGACACTCCAGCTTTGCATACAGCATCAAAATAACACAGGAAGTAGCAATTACCGGTTATAATTCTTTGCTTGATTGTGTACAGCATGACACCATGGGCTACTTCCGATGGTGGGAGAGGTCATTGCACCTCACTAGGTAGCTACCACCCACCTTAAGCTGACCAGCCCCCAGCCAGTAAGGTGCCACCTCGCCACAATCTTTTAACCTCACACGGTGCGTGGGGTTTAGGGTGACATCCGACAAGCAGATTGATAACCCTACACCATGCAATAGTCATAAGAAAACTTCTGCCCTAAAGTTGGGCACCTGGAATGTTCAGACAATGACCCTTGGCTTTTCTGATGACCTGCAGGAAATAGACAATGTGCACAAGACAGCAGTCATCGACATGGAACTGAGTAGGCTGCAGATGGACATTGTTGTCCTGCAAGAGATGAGGTTGCCAGACTCGGGATCTGTCAAAGAAAAAGAAATTCTCATTCTTCTGGCAGGGAAAACCATTGAATGAGTCCAAGGAATATGGTGTTGTCTTTGTGGGTAGAAATGCTCTGCTGAGATCCATTGTTCCACCTACTGTGGGGAGTGAAAGAATCCTGTCTCTGCAGCTCCACTCGTTGGCAGGACCAGTCACCCACATTAGTGCATATGCACCAGCATTGTCATCTACAACAGAAATCAAAGACAAATTCTATGACGATCTGGTAGGTACTATCAAAAAATCCTTGAGAGAGAGCTGCTGTTCATTCTCGGAGACTTTAACACTAGAGTTGGTACTGATTACAATTCTTGGCTCCCTTGTCTAGGCCGTTTTGGCATTGGGAAGATGAATGAAAATGGCCAACAGTTGCTGGAGTTTTGCTATTACTATGGTCTCTGTGTGAGCAACATGTTCTTTAATATGAACCTTCAACACAGACTCTCTTGGAGACATCCAAGATCAAAGCATTGGCATCAGTTTGATTTGATCTTCACTAGACGCTCTAGCCTTCCTAGTATTATGATCACACACAGTTATCAGGGTAAGGATTGCAATACTGATCATTCCCTGGTGTGTAGCAGAGTAAAACTGTGAATAAAGAGATTGCATCACTCAAAAAAGGAAGGAAGACCACCTATTATCAGCAAGACTCGCGATCAGAAAAAAGTAGAGAAATGCCCAAGCGCTTGAGGAAACCCCTCCAGGGCTGGCTGATGCAAATGCACCTGAATGATGGGAACATTTCAAGAACGCTGTGTATAACACTGCCAGGAGATGTTCCAACGATTACTGGCTTCAGCTCTGCTCTCAGATACAGATAGCAGCGGACACAGGTAACATCAAGGGAATGTATGATGGTATCAAGCAGGCTTTAGGTCCAACACAGAAGAAATCTGCTCCCTTGAAGTCTGCTACAGGTGTGATCATACACGACTGAGCACAGCAGATGGACCACTGGGTGCAGCACTTCTCTGAGCTATATTCTAGAGAGAATGTAGTAACCGAAGAGGCATTAAATAACATCGAGTGCCTACCTGTCTTGGAAGAGTTGGACAGCGAACCAACTTTAGCAGAAATATAAATGGCCTTGGATTCCCTTGCCTCTGGCAAGCTACCTGGGAAGGATAACATCCCTGTTGAAGTGCTGAAGTGCTGTAAAGAAACCATCATCACTGAGATGTATGAAATCTTTTGTCTTTGCTGGAGGGAAGGTGGAGTACCACAGGACAAGAAGGATGCAAACATCGTCACATTGTACAAGAACAAAGGAGACAGGGGCGACTGCAATAACTACCGTGGCATCTCTCTTCTTAGTGTTGTAGGGAAGCTGATTGCCCGTGTGGTGCTGAAGAGGCTCCAGGTGCTTGCAGACAGAGTCTATCCAGAATCACAATGTGGATTTCGAGCTAATAGATCCACCATTGGCATGGTATTTTCCCTCAGACAGTTGCAGGAGAAATTCAGGGAACAACAACAGCCACTCTTTGTGGCCTTCATAGATCTTACAAATACAAAGGCATTTGATTTGGTTAGCAGGGACGGCCTTTTTAAAATACTTCCCAAGATTGGATGTCCATGTATTTGTGAAGGCTTTCACGGCCAGGATCGAATGGTTGTTGTGGGTTTTTCGGGCTCTTTGGCTGTGTTCTGAAGGTTGTTCTTCCTAAAATTTCACCAGTTTCTGTGGCTGGCATCTTCAGAGGACAGCACTGAAGTCTGCCTGCCAAGACTTTGGATTAACAATCAGCCTGAAGGAAACACAACTCATGGGCCAGGGTGTGGACTCACCTCCTTCTATTACTATCTCCACACAAGAACTGGAGGTTGTTCATTATTTCGTGTACCTTGGTACAACAAGCTCTGACACTCTCTCTCTAGATGTTGAACTCGATAAACACACTGGCAAACCAGCTACCATGTTGTCTAGACTCACAAAGAGAGGATGGCTTAATAAGAAGCTGATGGCATATACCAAGATCCAGGTCTATAGAGCCTGTGTCCTGAGTACACTCCTGTACTGCGGTGAGTACACAGCAGGCAAGGAAGTTGAACACGTTCCATATGCATTGTCTCTGACACATTTTTTGTATTGCCTGGCAGGACGAAGTCCCAAACAGAGTAGTCCTAGATGAGCTGGAATTTTTAGCATGTATACATTACTGAAACAGTGATGTCTATGTTGGCTTGGGCATGTCGTGAGAATGGCTGATGATCGGATTTCAAATGATCTCCTGCATGGAGAATTACTGCGGAGAAAGTGCCCCAGAGGTAGACCACAACTGCGATACAAGGACATCTGCATGCAGGATCTGAAGGCCTTAGGAATGGACCTCAACAGATGGGAAACCCTGACATCTGAGTGCTCAGCCTGGAGGCAGGCACTTGTACAGCAGGCCCAGGCAAAGAGGCAGTCCCCAAACCAGCAAAATCAGGGAGCTGGGCAGGGGACAGATTGTATCTGTCTTCATGTGGAAGGGATGGTCACTCTCGAATTGGCCTTCTCAGCCACAGTAGATGCTGTTCCAAGACCTCTACTCAGAGCACGTTACCATAGTGTCTCAAGACTGAAGGATGCGTACACACTGATAGAATGAAGATTTAGTTTAAAAAGAGATTGTGAGGTGGAAAAGAGGCCAAAATATCACATAAGCAACATGGGATATAGAAACCAAAAGTGAATTATACCTTTCCCACGAGATTTCATTAACTATCTGCTTCATTGCAAAATATTTTTCCAGCAGGGCAATTTGAAACCTGGTCTAACACCATGCCACTTGTGTTTCCCTCTGGAGAATTTGTATCAATGAGTTGTATTTTGTATTTCTCTTGGGATAGGAAGTCGCTGCCAACTTTAACTTGGATGTATGAAGATTAGCAGCAGTGAGGTGGGCAACAGAAATGGGCAAACTGCTGATGAGGTACCTTTAGGGAGAATGCACTGGAGCCAGTGTAAATGATACTAATGCTTCCACATTGTAAACAGAAATTCGGGTAGAACATACAAACATAAGAAAAGCCCTGCTGGATCAAGCCAAGAGCCCATCTAGTCCAGCTTCCTGTATTTCACAGTGGTCTCACCAGATGCCTCTGGCAGCACATGGGAGCACTAGATACCTGTCTCCTGATCCCACTCCCCTGCATCTGACATTTTGAAGTACCTTCCTTTTAACCCTGGAGTTTATGCATCCCCATCATGGCTTGTAACCTACAATGGACTTTTCCTCCAGGAATCTGTCCAATCCCCTTTTAAAGGCATCTAGGTCAGATGCCATCACCACATCCTGTGGCAAGGAGTTCCACAGACTAACAACAGGCTGGGTAAAGAAATATTTTCTTTGTTCTCACTCTCCAAACACTCAATTTGAGTGCATGTCCCCTGGTTCTAATATTGCGTGAGAGGAAATAGAGCTTCCCACTATCCACTTTATCTATCCCCTGCATAATTTTTTAAGTCTCAAAGATGTATAAAATTAGAAGAACAGAGAAATGCTCATTGCATATAACAGAAGCGAGAGCAGTTATGGTAAAATTTTATGGTGAAATCAGATAAACATCTTGTGAATTCGGACAATGAAAAGAAGACTGGAATACATTCTGCTAAAAAAGTCTGTGAGTCTCAGGAAATCTAGAATATTTGGAATTTTGGAAGGAATCCTGCTTCTCCCTCCCTCAGCCTCTCATAGGATCTCCCAACTCTGCACAGCATTTTTAAGCAGCTGCCATGAACACCAGGAGAGTCTGCTTCTACAGCCATTTTGCACATGATTAAATCTAGATCTAGCCATACCTCATTCAGTAGTCAATCATTCTTTATATTCCAAGTGCTCTGAGATATATTTGCCTGTGCAGATAATTGTTTTTTTTCATAGTAAAGTCAACTGGATGTATCTCTCAGAAGAAGACTGGAAGGACAGATCCTGAAGCTGAGGCTCCAATACTTTGGCCATCTCATGAGAAGAGAAGACTCCCTGGAAAAGACCCTGATGTTGGGAAAGTGGGAGGGCAAGAGGAGAAGGGGACGACAGAGGATGAGATGGTTGGACAATGTCATCGAAGCAACCAACATGAATTTGACCCAACTCCGGGAGGCAGTGGAGGATAGGAGGGCCTGGCGTGCTCTGGTCCATGAGGTCATGAAGAGTCGGGCACGACTAAATGACGATGACTCAGAAGAAGAGTATAATGAAACATGATTTTAAGTCATACCTGTATGTTTCAGGAACCATTCGAGACCAATCTTGACCATTTGAAGAGGCTTTTGTGATTTGTATAGTGTGACAGGTTGAGTACATTTGTGTTGTACATATATTTCTAGGTGGTCTTGAAGATTCTGGCCAACTCCTAGTAGAAATGACAAAAACACACCAATCATTACACAAGTGAACCTATAAGTTTGCTATAAGTTAAAGCAGAACTATGCAGTATTATTAGAGACAAACCTGGAAGGTTACATACAATGGGTATTCCTAATTTTTTCAGATCATCTGCATTTCCAACTCCAGACAACATAAGTAGCTGTGGGGAATTTATGGCACCTCCACTTAAAATAACTTCCTTAGTAGCAAAAACCTGAAATAAGAGAAATATGATAGTAAATAGACATGATCTGTGACAGAACAAAATTTGAAAGAACATTTTCAGGACCCTGCGTTTTTAGATCCTACACAGCTAACATACAGTGTCTCATTTCTCTTTGAATAAGGTATCCCATCATGAGTATTAGCTACCCAGGTATTTCCTGCAGAAAATAGTGATTTCCAAAGTAGGACCTTGATTTCTAAAGTCCTGTCCAGGAAGGAAACTTGGACAACATGGTCTCTGAGAAGACAAGGAAATGATTTCTTTCTCCTAAAGTAATGCAGCAAATAAAATGGGTGATGTTCTATACTATCAGAATAATATCTTTTATAAGCCTAAAAAAAGTGGTTTGTCTTTAGAGTTCCTAACCAGTAGGCTCCCATTTGCGTCAGTCACTTTTTTTTAATCTACTAAGGCAAAGGCTACATGGGACAAGGTGATAATGCCTTAAATTCTTATCTCATATAGTCATCCTTACTGTTTAAAACATGAATTTGGGAGCTGTTGCTTAAATGACTTCTAGACAGTTTTCTGAAAGCACACTTCAATGAAATGAGTGAAAACACTGGAATATGTCAAAGTGAATCTCAGCTGATTTGAACGAGTAAAGCAAGAACTATGAAGAAAAAACAGGGTGAGATTCAACAAGAAGACTGAGTCACAAGGTGTATAAAAATGTTTGCAATGAAGATTTTATTGTTGTCTTAAAAGCTCGGGCTTGATACGTTTCGGCAATGGTCTTCTTCCAGAGCTAAGCATGAAACAAAAATATGTATTTATTTAGAAAAAGTTGGCTTGGGACCATTACAGCTCTTTTTAAAACTCTATAGAAAACAGTATAATATATTAATAAAAGTACACATAACAAAATCCTAATACATCTTAATGAGAGCATATAAGATACATACCAAGCTTTTAGAATTTTTACTTCTTGTGTGGTCTATACCAGCTCCAACATTGATTCAAAGTGCAAATACAGAAGGGATGGTATCTACGTACTCTCAGCTGGCAGGTGAGTCAAGGGCAGTGAGATAATCAGTGAGGCAGCGGGACAGTATATAAACCATGTGCATATAACCCCACTCATGAAATCATTGTAAAAATTAAAATTGCACTAGAAGAGGGTTTAAGCCTGGGTTGCATTAGTAACACTGAATATAAATTTCTGCTTAACAATAGCTCCAGAATACTGTTTTTGTATACCTTACCCAAGATTCAGAAAGCAAATAATTCAGGGACAGGAAGACAGTCTCAGGATGCAATTCAGTCCTGGAGCCCCTATCAAAGTTTATTGATCATTACCGTCCAGAGTAGACCATAGGTCTAGATGGGCGGGGTATAAATCTAATAAAATAAATAAAAATAAAATTTAAAAACCATTTATACCATATACTCAGGACTCTAGAGATATGATTAATAAATCTGAAGCAGTTACAATACAAAAAAAATGATATTTTAGTTAATCTGGATGCGAGATTATTATACACTAACATATCTCAGGAAGAAGTCTTAAGAATTCTAAGAATTACTTTAGACAAAACAGCAGAGGGACGCCCACCAACCTTCTTCCTGCATTCACTAGCTGAGATAGCCTTGAAAAGGATTTACTGTATTTAAAATTTAATAACAATAAATAAAATGAGTGGTCATGGGATGTGCCATGGCCCTAAAAGTAGCCAACTTGTATATGCAGTCCTTTGAAGATAGGATGCATTCTGGAAACCACCTATTTAAAGAGAATTTAATCAAATGGTTTGCATACATAGATAATGTCTTTATAATTTGTGGGGGGGGAGAGAGAGTTTATTAGAACAGTTCTTTGGATGGCTTACTACTCTGTATTAAATTCGGCATTAATTATAAATATGACAAGATACATTTCTTAGATCTCACTTTCAAGAAAGAATCAGGGAAGCTGTACACAAAGGTATATAGAAAACCAACAGATTGTAACACCTATTTGAGTTTTGATCTCATCCTAGATCTCTACATCAAAATCTTCCTTATGGTCAATTCTTAAGGATGAAAATGAACTGTACCAGGAGGAAGAACTTTGAACAGGAATCTCTAATATTGAGAAATCAGTTAAGGAGCAGAGGTTACCCATCTGAGGTCACAGATAGTAGTTTTTCTAAGGCCAGTAATACCAGATGCAGTGATCTTATAAGTAAACAAAGAATGTACAAACCGTGCCAACTGTGTTCTAACATATGGTCATATCACTAACAAACTACAGAAATGCATAAAGACGCATTTACACATCTTAGAAAGTATAAAAGGCTCTCAAAAGAACAAGAAACCTAGGGGATATGTTAGTAAAGACAGTACCACCACAAATTCCAAGTATTCTACTTAGTTCTTCCCCTCCCACAGGATACCATCCCTGTGAATATTGTGCCTATTGTTGAAATACATGCCATTTAATGGAATTTAAAGATCCATAGAATGGCAAGGTACACATCCTGAAGAGATTTACCAACAGCATTACTAAGGGAGTGATCTATGCCATAAGTTGCCCTTGTAACAAACTAAATAGGGTAGTAAACCCTTTAAGACAAGTATAGGAGAACCTCTTTAGTAATTTAAGAAATAGAAGGCTGGGCAGTCATCTTGTCAGCCATTTCACAGAATTTAGGCACACAATAAAAGATTTAATATTCTGGGTCATGGATATGGTTCCTGTTAAGTATAGGAGGTCCCTACCAAGGAAGGAAATTGATTGGAAATTGAGGTTGAACATTTTAGCCCCTTTTGGGCTAAATTAAGAAATAGGCTTCTGGCCCTTACTATAGCACAGTGCCCACTGCCTCACTGATTATCTCACTGTCCTTGATTCATCTGAGAATAAGTAGATACCATCCCTTCTGTATTTACATTTTGGATTAAAGTTGGAGCTGATATAGACCAAACAAGAAGCAACAGTTCAAAAAGATGGTATGTATCTTGTATGCTGTCATAAAGTTGCACTAGAAGTTTATGGATCTTATTTTGTGCATATTTATTAATATGTTATATTGTTAACTGTACTGTATAGATAAGAAACAAGAGCTGTAACTATCCCAAGCCTGCTGTTTCTAAGTTAATGTGAATTTTTATTTTATGCTTAGCCCCTGAAAGCCACTCCTGAAATGCGCCGAGTCTGAGCTTTAAGAATAAGAATAAAATAAAAAGATAAGAATAAAGTCTGCATTGCCAACATTTGCATACATCTTGAGACTCAGTCTCCCAGTTGCACTTTTGCCATCAGTGGAAGTACCAGGTTCCTTCCACTTTTGAGGTCCAACAGGACCATTCTGTTGATAGAACTGTAGTAGCTGCCGCTGCAGTCATATTTGTACAGTTTGGGTCTTGTGAGCCAAGTGTTCAATACAATTTCCCTAGAAAAACAGTTATGCACAAAGATCATTTATTGGGGCAACTCTGTCCACAGGTGCAAACATTCAAAGATTCCTTATCCATGTATATTCTCAAAACATGCACAAGTCTAAACACAAGTCAAGAAAGGACAACAGGCAACACCTGGAGAGTATCTGTAAGGTTGCAGTGGGAGGGGGAAGCCCACCCATTCCTTGACTACATTATTTCTGTAAGGTACCTGGATTAATAAGTGAACTGGAGTCTACACCTCAATTTTGTTTGTCCACCTGCCAAGGCTTTGCTGGACCACTGGACAACTGGACCAGTCGTATCCCACACGCTGGACACCAATCAATGTGACAAACCCAGACCTACTGGGATCTGCCACACAGTTACACTAAGCTGCCACCAACCATTCCCTATAATAAGTCACACAGACCAGGGATGGATTTTTAAACAACAAAAGAATAAGGTTTATTTTAAATACAAACAGGGTAAAATAAGCAATCAGGTGAATAAAATAAAGTAACGTGGCTTATTTTCACACACACCAGCATACAGTTTGGTTCACCTAGAACCTTTAACTTAAAGCACAGACCCTGAACCCATCAGTTCTGGCTAACCAACAGACCCCTGAACCTTTCAGGTTGGTACTCTGACACACAGTAGTACCCTGTCAGACACACAGACTCCCACAACAGCTTCTTCTTCCCCAGCTGCTGCTTCGTCCCTCCCAGTGTCTCACAGTCTGTCTCAGCATCCCCTCTTCACCACACAGGCATCACATATTTATACAGTACAGCCCCTCCTCCTGATGTCCCGCCTTCCACTCCCCATAGGATGGAACTTTCCCTCCAAACCCATGACAGACAGGTAACATCAGTGCTGTTATGTAACACCTCCCCTCTTTATAAGTTGTTTTGTAGGGGGAAAGCTAAGGTGCTTTTCACCAAAAAAACAACCTGTATAAAACATACAACAACAGTTATACATACCCTATAATACTTACATATACTTACACTCCAAGTTAAACATAGCAAATAGGCATTTCAAACATTTACCATATGCATTACATCAATTTTACCTTTATTAATACAAACCAATTTAAAACCAGGTACATTTTAACTTTTTGTCTTCATTATATACATATAGTCCATGTTCTTTCGCCGTCTTCAGTCTTCAGGTCTTCTTGATAAGGCGTCAGCAACACAGTTCACTGACCCTCTGACCACCTTCACTTCAAAGTCATAGTCCTGTAAGTTCAAAGCCCACCTCATAAGTTTGCTATTGTGGGTTTTCATTGTCTTTAACCATTGCAATGGTGAATGGTCAGTGCACAGAATAAAATGTCTTCCCCAGATGTAAGGCTTGGCCTTCTGGATCGCGTAGACTATGGCCAAACACTCCTTCTCCACGGTTGCCAAATGTCTCTCACCTTTTTGAAGTTTCCTACTCAGGTAGGACACTGGATGCTGGCCACCATTCTCATCCTCCTGGCACAGAACTGCTCCTACCCCGCTGCTAGACGCATCGGTGTAGATGATAAACTCCCGGTCGAAGTCTGGAGCACGCAGGACAGGATAGTTGATTAACGCCTCCTTCAACCTCTGGAACGCCGCCTCACAGTCGCTGGTCCACGGGATGCGGTCATCAGCCTTCTTCCTCGTCAGATCGGTCAGCGGAGCCGCAATCTCGCTAAACCTCGGGATGAACTTTCTGTAGTAGCCCACCAACCCAAGAAATGATTTGACTTTTCTCTTGGTGGTGGGTCTAGGCCAATCTCGAACAGCTTCTATTTTGGCCTCCAGGGGTTTTATCACTCCTCCCCCTACCTTGTGACCCAAGTATTTTCTTTCTGGGATACCCAGCTGCAGTTTGCTCTCTCTGCAGAGCCTAGGCCAAAGCACTTCCTCCCCTGGGTTAAAGCGCCTCTCCCTGCCTTCCTGGTCATCCCAAGCTTTCTTTCTGACCTTTTGAGCTGGCAGGGTCTCTGCTGCTAGCTCTAGGTTTCTCCTTAGGTCATTCATCAAGGTGTCTATGTAAGTCACAACGTCTTGTGGGTCACCCTGGGCGATCTGCCCCCAACCCTGCTCGATCAAATCAAGGGGCCCCTTCACCCCTTTCCCAAATAAAAGTTCAAATGGACTGAACCCGGTACTGGCTTGTGGCACTGATCGATAAGCAACCAAAAGGGATTGCAGCTTCTGGTCCCAATTGTTTGGATTCTCTGCCAAGTAAGCCCTAATCATGCGCATTAGAGTCCCATTGAACTTCTCAGTTAACCCATTACTTTCCGGATGATAAGCAGTGGTTTCCTTGTGCTTTATTCCACAGATTTGCCATAAGCGTTTCATGAGCTTTGACGTGAACGATGCCCCCAAATCTGTGATTATCTCTGAGGCAAATCCCATCCTGGACATGTACCCCACCAAAGCATCTGCCACTGTGTTAGTTTCAATATTAGTCAAGGGTATGGCTTCAGGATACCTTGTGGCATGGTCCACAATTGTTAGGATGAACCTGTTCCCCCTCTTTGTGGCCTTGGGCAAAGGTCCCACAATATCCACCCCTATGCATTTGAACGGAGTGTCAATCACAGGCAAAGGGCACAGCTTTGCTTTGGTCCTGTCGCGGTTATTCCCCTGCCTTTGACACACATCGCATTGTTTACAGAACTCCCTGATCTGCTTCCCTATGTCAGGCCAGTAGAAATTCTGTGTGATTCTCTGCTGTGTTTTGTTGACCCCTAAGTGTGCAGCAAACATGTCAGAGTGACCCCTTTGTAAGATCATGGGGCGATACTTTTCAGGTACCACCAGCTGACTTCTGATCCCATCTCCCCCTTTTGAGATATTCCTCAGGGTTTCTCTATATAAAATCTCCTTTTTCTCCAGAAATCTCACTGGGGTTTCAGGTGTTAGCTGGGCGTCAGTCACCTGTTCAAAACACTTTTGGAGAGTGGCGTCTGCCTTTTGCTCCTGTCCAAATCTGCTGTCTGTGGTTAAGGTTTCCACCACAGCTTCTGAACTCCCCTCTGCTTCCGCCTCTGGCTCATCATTACCCCCCTGAACTGTCCCTGTGGTGGCTTGTGAGCGTGTAATCACTAGCACCCTTTTCACATGTTCAGCCAGGTCATTTCCCACGAGCACGGCTGCTGGCAGAGTAGAGGAAATCGCTAGCCGCCAATCTCCCCTCCAGCCTTGAAAGTGGACAGGTACCTCTGCTACTGGCAGAGAGATTACCTGCCCCTCAATACCTGCTACCTTTATGCTCTCATTTGGGATTATAAACTCCCGGGGAATGATATCGGGATGGCACAGGGTTACCTGGGAACAAGTGTCCCGCAGCCCCCTATACTGACGGTCAAGTATTCCTACGTCCACCCCGGCTGTCTCAAACAACTGAGAATCTGTTTTTATCAGCAAGCAGCGCTTTACCTCCACAAGAGGACCATTTTCCTCAGCCTGCTCAGCATAGGTAGCTGTTCCAGACTGAGTAGCCATGGCAACAGGCTCCCTCTGTGACACTGAGCCTTGCTCTTGCTGGACACAGAACACAGCTTTTGGCTTGGTCCCACTAGAATTCTGAGGCACCATTCCTTTTAGCTGCTTCAATTTCTCACACTCTGAGATCAGATGACCCTTTCCCTGACAGAAATAGCATTTTCTGGTGTATTTTGATTCTCTCTCCTCTTGTTTGGGTTTTCCCTCCAAATTCTGAGGGCTTGGTTTCTTGCCTGAGGGCTTCCCTTCACCATGGGCCCCTCCCCCTTGCTGGCTTTTCCCTGGTCCCTGAGAGTACTTGCTGTAGGTTTCTTTGGGTTTCCCTACAGATTTCCCCTCACCCAAGGGCTTTCTTATTTGGGAAATAAAATCTGCGATTTCTGCGGCTGCTGCCACAGATTTCGGTTTCCTTTCCCTCACCTGGAATTTCAATTCCCCATGCAGAACTGAATAGAACTGTTCCAGGGCTATCAAGTCTTTAAGCTGTTCATAGGTCTCTGTTCCCTCCTGCGACAGCCATTTCTCAAGCAGCCTCACCAATTGGGCCCCCACTTGGGTAAAAGTCTGTTCTGGCTTCTTGGTGAGGGACCTGAACCTTTGTCTCATCTGCTCTGCATTTATCCCATGTCTTGCAAACACCAGTTTTTTAAACTCTGCGAAATCTTTCATCCGTTCCTCAGGCATCTCGGCATAAACCTCAGCCAGGCTACCACTGATTAAAGACCGCATGATGGTCATCTTCTCAGTTTCCCTCACTGAGAAGTCCACAAACGCTCTTTCCACTAAGGAAAAGAACACCTCAGGACAATCTCCCTTGTGGTACACAGGGAATTTCTTCAGGTCAGCCTTAGACAGTTGGCCTCCCTCAGAATCCCTATTATTATTATTGTTCTGGTTCATCAGTTCCAGTTTTCTTAATTCAAACGCCATCTTCTCTCTCTCCATTCTTTCTTCTCTCTCCATTCTCTCTCTCTCTCGCTCTAATTCAAATGCCATTTTCTCTCTCTCTAATCTTTCCTCCATTTCCCTCACCCTCAGTTCATGCTGTTGGGCTAGGATCAATTTTCTAAGTTCTGGGTTCTGCTCTCCTGTGCTGTCACCTTGCACTGAGCCAAATTCATCCTCAGAACCTTGGTCAATCTGGGGGTCTTTCACTTCACTCATGTCTGCTACTTGGCTTCGAGTCAAGGGCATACCCCCCCTCAGAACAGGCTGCTTTAAAAAGTCAAGCCTCAAAATAAAACGACCACTTTTTTTCCTTCTTGCCTCAGAACCAGCTCTCCCTAGAGATTGCTGCTGTTCTTCAGCACTACTTGCAACAGTATCGAGTCAGAGCCTACCCCCCTCTGCTGGGCCTCTCAGCTGGCAAGCTAGCTCGCTGTTGCTACGCAGTTTTGCCTCAGCGTTTTCCCGCCAAAATCAGGCTGCCTCAGAGCACCTTAATCTAAGTCTCCCCAGTTGGCACGTTCTTCTACTAGTGCACCTCCCCGTGAGGTACACCTAGAAGATTACCTACGCGCCTCAGACTGTCCCTGACTGGACCCCCCTTGCTCTGGGCACACCTGCCAAGGCTTTGCTGGACCACTGGACAACTGGACCAGTCGTATCCCACACGCTGGACACCAATCAATGTGACAAACCCAGACCTACTGGGATCTGCCACACAGTTACACTAAGCTGCCACCAACCATTCCCTATAATAAGTCACACAGACCAGGGATGGATTTTTAAACAACAAAAGAATAAGGTTTATTTTAAATACAAACAGGGTAAAATAAGCAATCAGGTGAATAAAATAAAGTAACGTGGCTTATTTTCACACACACCAGCATACAGTTTGGTTCACCTAGAACCTTTAACTTAAAGCACAGACCCTGAACCCATCAGTTCTGGCTAACCAACAGACCCCTGAACCTTTCAGGTTGGTACTCTGACACACAGTAGTACCCTGTCAGACACACAGACTCCCACAACAGCTTCTTCTTCCCCAGCTGCTGCTTCGTCCCTCCCAGTGTCTCACAGTCTGTCTCAGCATCCCCTCTTCACCACACAGGCATCACATATTTATACAGTACAGCCCCTCCTCCTGATGTCCCGCCTTCCACTCCCCATAGGATGGAACTTTCCCTCCAAACCCATGACAGACAGGTGACATCAGTGCTGTTATGTAACAGGTACCAATTTATTTGTAGTTCCATTTCAGATATTATTGTCTATACTTTTTTTTAAAAGAAGTCTTACTTTTTTCTTTTCTCCATTTTTAATATATTCAATGCCAATGGCTTTGGTGCCTTCAAATAAAATTTTTGTTACAAACGTACTGTCTTCTGCAGACAAATTTGGACGGGATAATGCAGGGCGAAGGTAAGCACTGGCTGTGCTCCATCTTTGACCTGCAAAATACAAGTTTTCATATAACGACAGTAGTAACCAAAATAACATGCAGTCTTTCTGTGATATATAAACAATGTTCTTGTTCTATGGATGTTATGTATTATTTATTCTCCTCCAACGTTACCATTCCAGTGCCGGTGGAGAGCCATTGACCTATTCAATGAAACCGTTTTACAAAGGATAGAATCCAAAGCTGCCATTTCACCGATGGATCTGCTTCCAGCAGCAGAACTGAGAGGAGACTTCTTCCTCCTCTCTGAAGCCCTAGACATGCCTTCAAAAACTGGTCTGGAGGTCTGGGCCCCTCCACCAAGGAGGTGTATGGGTAAAAGGGAGAAGTACATGGGAAGCAATGCCAACTATGTACCCACTAGTACAAGTTCAGCTTGTATGGGCTGTTGATGAGGGTGCAGGCTGTTCAAAATGACACGTGCAATACATCCCCCAACTATAGAACTACAAAGACCAAAGGACACCGTATGATGTTGCTGTCCAATCCAGCCTCCTTTGTTTCAGCAGCCATCCCAGCTGACAGTACTTATTGACTACTCCAGGGGCAAGCAACATTTTGGAGGTGGAAGCATATTGTTGGCCCTTTGAACCTCTTGGTAAGCATGCACTGAGCTGAGCTGCGCTTTGCTGCCTGAGGAGTAGCAGCACTTGGGCCTGCAGCTACTTTGCAGACCTGCAAAGAATTGGTGGAAATCACACGAGCAGTAGACACAACAGCACCAAGGCAGCATGAAGGCATTCCAGAGACCAGATGTGACCCAAGTGACATGAACCGTATGATCAACTGCACAATCAAATTGTGCCATACTGATTGCTTGGGCGTAACAATCTATACTCTTCCATGGGTATAATTTTTTCTTACATCAACTTCAGGAGGATTTCAGTCACATAGGATCTTGATTTAAATCAAATGGGATTTTTTTGACAATTTAAATTTAAAATATGATTTTAAAAAAATTTAAACTGTGATGTGATTTAAATCAATTTGATTTTAAAAAATCATTTACATTTATCCACCCTGGTTGCAAACATCCCCCAAATTTTACCTTTAAAATAAAGCACACAAGGTGTGAGCACCTTTAAGAACATCATCCCCCTATGACAGACTCACTGACTCATTAAATCTGAATTTTAATTTTGCTTACCATTGCTTCTGAGGCTACCTGATCCATATTATTTGTTTGTTTTGGGTGTGCGGTGGGGTGTTTATTTTAATTTCTTGTAAACAAAGTAAGTGTAAACAAACAAACAAACATGTTGTCTCCCTTCGGCTGTGGGGCAGGGATTGGTTCTTTAAGTGTTGCTGCAGACCTGTCTAAATAATGCCTTGATGCCAAAGAAAAAAATTGTGTTCTTATACGATTTAAATTAAAGAAACCATATGGTTAAAAATGGTGTCAGATATACAACACATGCTTATTACAGTGGAAAAAAGGATGTTACCCTTAGCTGGAATTACTTTTAAGCCAAAACAAACAATCCTAATTCCACTGAACTGGGAAATCTTTTAGAGGAATCACAATTTCCTGGAAAACACGAAGGAAAGTCTATATTTGATTACTGTTGTTTAGCACCCAGACGCCAAATAAAATGTCTGAAGGCTAACCTTTGTGTATGGTCATGTCCATCCAGCCAAAGCCTTCTTGCTGAAAACCATTCATATCCTCTGTGAAAGGGTACCCAGCTTGCTGAGCTGCATCCAAAAATGCTTGATGAAGAGGGTTTTTTGTTTTCCCCCTTGATACATGAAGTGGGCCATTCCCACCTCGATAAAGGTCAGGACCCAGCTCATGAGTTTGTGCTTTCTTAAAATAAGGCAAACAAAATTCATAGTTCCATCCAGTAGCTCCTTCCTTACTCCATCTGTTATAATCTTCTGCATGCCCTCGAATGTACACCATGGCATTGAGGGAGGAGGAACCACCCCACACTCTCCCTCTTGGCCAATACATGATTCGATTATCCATGTGCTTTTGTGGTGTCGTATGGTAATACCAGTTATATTTGTCATCACACAGGTTGTAGGTTAACGCAGCAGGCATGTGAATCTTCCACAGTAGCATTTTGCTATCCAAAAGAGTATCTTTGGGCCCTGCTTCCAGCAATTTAACAGTGCTCTGAGGGTCTTCAGTCAATCGGTTGGCTAAGACACATCCTGCAGAACCAGCTCCAACAATCACATAACTGAAAGCATCCATGTTTTTGGAATCAGCCTCAGACAATGCCTGTGTTCTCAGTTTTTGGCCACTCAGGGCATTTAAACCTCTCAATAGATGCTTTTTAATTAACATTCTTCCTACTCTGTGCACATGACTGGCAAAATCGCACGTCTGAATTCTTTTCATTAAATGCGACATATTTGTCCTGTTGTATTTCTGAAGTAAACAGTACAAAGTCAAATACTTTGACCTGAAAAAGAAGGAAAAGATATTGATAATTGACATGTACAGTAACTCAAATCGGTCAGTCTAAACATACTAAATGAATGTATAATCTCAGTCATAATTTTAGGCCTTAGCTCTGTTGTACTGGGAAGCAAAACTATACATTACTTTTAAAGATACCCTGTTGGTAAAATCAGCATTCTTTTTTTTTTTTTTTTGCTTTTTGAGTCTTTGTGCCTGCTAATTAGCACATTTAGAATTGCACACAAATTACTCTTACATTGTCAAATCCTCATTTTTAGTAACAGTCTGAACTTAAAGATAATTGATTCCCAAACTGGTGTCTTTAGATATCATCATTCGCCAGAATTCTTTAGGAAAAAAATTGTAATTTTAAATGATGTACAAAGTTTCTCAAGGAAAAGGAGAAATAAAAGTAAGGGTTGTAGCACTTTAAAAACTAGTACATTTAGTTCAGTATGAGCTTTCATGGATTACACTCTGCTTCCTCAGACAGAACTGAGGTACCATTCTTTTGATCTTTATTTTTACTAAATATGCTGCAATGAATTAACATGGCTACCACATTTATCTCAAGCAGATTAAGTTATAACAAAATACAACCAATGGTTTGGTTCACATATCTCATGACACCGAGGTTCTAGGAGAATCCTGGCTTATCATTCGCAAGGAACAGTCTGGAGCATGCTATCCAATCACACCCTCAATCCAAGAGGGTTCAACTAAACAAATTATGGTCAAGATATCAATGCTTTCCACCCAGCCTTTGTGGCTTTTAAAGTTGTGCATAGTCTCTTTTTTGAAAATGGCCAGAGAAGCCGATTGGTTAGCAGTAGAGGTGGTAAGTGCAATGTCCCCTGGTGTAGTGGTTAAATTGCAGTACTACGGTCAAGCTTCTGTTCATGATCCAAATTAGATCCCAAAGGATTCGGGGTTCAGGCAACCAGTTTGGATGACTCGGCCTTCCATTCTTCCAAGTCTGGCCAGCTAAGTACCCAGCTCACTCAATGGCAAAGTGTTCCTTATCTAATTATGTTGAAAACCACCCAAGCACTACAGGGTGATACATAAATCAAAACAACAAACAAATTTTCTCACCAAACCGCCACTAGTTCATGAGCTGTTATTTGTATCCATCATGGTGCATCAACTCACACAGTCAGAGTACCACAAGGGCTAGGAACAGTGACTTGTTAGGCAAAACTGACTTATAGCAGCTCTAACAGGGCTTTCAAGGTGAGAGAGATATTTAAGGAGTGGTTTCACTGGTTCCACTGCCCCCTTCCAGTTTCCATGGCAGAGGGGGACTGAAACCCTGCTCCCCAGAGTCCTCGGTCATCACTCTTGTCCACTATTCACCACAAAGTGGTGGCATTCTGGTGCTGTAGTTTATGCCATAGCACTTATTTTGGGGTGACCAGGAGGATTCCGGCTGACTTTTTTTTGATATATTTCATTATACTGTACTCAATTTGGAGATTAGAAGTTATTAACAATACTTTTAATAATAAACAATCAAACAGAGCCATGCACTGCTAAAGTTGCACTTCGCAGAGTGACACAACGGTGGCCCACGAAATTCAAGCAAATCCTCCCCCCCGCCTAAAGGGCGCCTGAGAAGCCTGGAAAAACTTCGGAGGGCGGCCCGGCCTCCGCTCGGGGCCAAGCGAGCCAGAAGAGCCGGATTCCTCGCAGCGGAGCGGGAGGGGGGGGAGTCACAGAGGGGGAGGGGGACGGCCAGCAACTCTTATTTATTTTTATTTATTTATTTACAATATTTTTTTAGCCGCACCATTACCAACCTCTTTCTACAGAAACGTCCTCCCAGAGGTTCCCAGAAATCTGCCCCACATTACCCGGGCCCGCGTGGACTTTGCTTCCTCGGGGACGTCCCAGCAACCTGCCGGGAGGGTGAGTGGGGAACTTTGCCTTCTCCGAAAGGGCAAATCCCGGCGTGGCCATGAACACCCCGGGCGGAAACGAGGGAGCTCGGTGACTGCGCCCCCCCCCACCCCCACTCCCACCGCACCCCTCCGGGGGGGCGCCGTTCCTCTCTCTTTCGCTTATTTTCAGGCTGGTCACGTCGACCCCTGAAGGCTTGGGCGCCGTCAGAAGACCTTTGGCGGGGTCGCGGCGGGCGGCCGAATGACCGAGCGGGGACAACACGTAGTGCGTTTCTCCGGCAACTGCTCCCGCCCCCACACACAGACACACACAACTCCCGGCCAAGTTCTCGCTTGCTGGGCTAGTTCCACGTCGAACCCCCCCCCCCGCGCCCCGCCACTCTCAAGTGTCGTCCACCGAACGCCCCCCAAGCCCCGCCATGCCGACGGCTCTTGTCTCCCTCCCCACTTTTTGATGCTATCTCTCTTCTCTCTCCCCCCTCCCGCCGGGCTCGTCATTAGCGCGGTAGTATTGGAGACGAAGACCGTGCCCTCCGCCACACTCCGTCCCCTCGGCGGCGAAGACGGCTGGCTGTACGTCCACGCAGCCACCCGCCCTTCCGAGGCCTTTCCCCACGCGCGCTCTCCAGCCTCCCCTACATACGCCTCGCTCTCCGCCTCAGGGTCCAAGGCTTAACTTTTCTCACGCCCTGACCCAGGTTCGCCGGCAAGCAACTCTCCAGTCCAGAAAGCAAGCAGCCCGTCAGTGGGAAGAAGCCTGTTCCCGGGGGGGGGGGGGGGAGGGGCTGGGCTGCTTGGACCCTTCGGCTTAATTTTATTTTATTATTCGGTTTCGTTTTGCTGTGGTTCTGTGGAAAACCACTCGGAGGGGGAAACGGTGAGCAAGGGGTTGGACTAGATGACCTAAAATCCATATATTTTTTCCCCAGCAGGGCCATATTAACCCATGGCCGGGCCTCTAGACTTTCAGGTATTTCAGATCCCTTCCGGCACTTCACTGTTTCACCCCCACTACTGTACAGCCGACAGCCCTAGGACGCCTCAGCTTCAGAGTCAGTCTTCCGAATAACAGCCTAACCTTCCAGCCATCTCTAATAGTACTCAGGAGAAAATGGAACAACTTCTATCCATATATTCTTCTCTACCCTGAAATTCTACTTCACCCTTATCAAAACATCACAAAATACAAACTTTCCCCTCCTCACCCACCCCTTCTAGTGTAAGAGTTTTAAATCTTCTAAGGAACAAGTTATCTGATCTAGTTGTTCCAGAGAAACAAAGTGCCTTTTTGTTGTAACTGCCTTCTATTCAAATCCCCATCAAGGCCCCCCCTGGCAAAACCCTTGTCAACTGCGCAACTGGTGTTTTTATGGTACATTTTTAAAGCATAATATGCACAATAGCAGTATTGTTTTTCTGTGGGGCTTTTTTTCTCTTTATAATGAAACAGCTGCTGTGATAGGACTTTTGTGTGAGGGAGGGCCAAGACTTACATATTTGTTACATTTTCACTGGCAGGGGGGAAAAAGTCTATTTACTTTTTGTACATCATAAGTCATGGCAACTTGGTAGAAGCCATGGTAATAGCCATGATTAAACAACAATAAAGAAAAACCTTGTAACTTAGTATTCAGCTCCTATAACAACAAAGATGCACTGCTGTTGAGCAACTTTCAGTGAGGTACTATTGCGTTCAATATGGATCAGAGACATCATCACTAATTGTGGTGACTTGGATTTATAGCGTGAATGGTTCAGATGGGGGTCATGTGAGACTAGAGTGCAGGATACATCATAATAGACTCAAGTTACAGGAAGCCAGATTTTAGTTGATATCAGGGAAAACTTCCTAACCATTAGAACAGTACAACAACAGAACCAATTACCTCAGGAGGTGGTGAGTGCTCCAAAACTGGAGGCATTCAAGAGAAAATTAGACAGTCATCTGACAGACATTTTAATTTATTTATTTACAATATTTTTACCCAGCTTTTCTCCTTAAAAAGGACCCAAGGCAGCTTGCATCAATGGAAAACAATGTTTAAAAGCTAAAAACAGTAAGCAAATACTACAAAAGAATCAAATACCACACTAAAACAGTGAATAGAATCAACACCAAAGTACATACAAAGCAACACGGCACAACAATCCATTAAAAAACCCCACTCAGATAGCCAGTCACTGAGGTTGTCTTCCAGAAGAGGAAGATCTTTGTGTGCTTGTGGATCAACAGTAAAGATACGATCAGCCTGCTGTCCAGTGGGAGGGAGTTCCAGAGCCTGTGAGCAATGGCAAAGAAGGTCCTCCTCTGTGTTCCCACCAAATGTATCTGTGAAGGTAGTGGGACCAAGAGGTGTTTGAAGGGTTAGAGTCCCATCCTGGTGCGAAATATCTCAACCTAAAGTTCTCCATAGGGCTTAGTCCCCCCCCTTTTTTTTTTTTGCTTTAGTTGGTGTCTTTCCCTCTGATCTCTTCCCTCAACCCCATAAGAAGAGGGTTTATAAGGAGGTTAATGCTGAGGTGCCTCTCAACCTCAGCTTTGGGAACTCATAATTGTATGCTTGCCCTAGTCAAGAGATCCTCTTTGTATGTATGTATGTATGTATGTATGTATGTATGTATGTATGTATGTATGTATGTATGTATGTATGTATGTATGTATGTATGTATGTATGTATGTATGTATGTACGTACGTATGTATGTATGTACGTACGTACGTACGTACGTACGAATAAATAAATAAATAAATAAATAAATAAATAAATAAATAAATAAATACCTCCTTTCCAGAGTCTACAGCATCTTTCCTAACCTCCTCTATCTCCTTCTACCCCGGAAGAACCACTGCTTTCTTCTCAACATGTTCTACTCTTCCCTTCTCTGTCTGTTGGGACCCTCCTCTTCTTCAGTACAGTAATCCACAAAACTTCACACTGAAACAAACCTGTTAGTCTCTAAGATGCCACAGCTCTTCTATTTTCAATACTGCTAGAAATTGTCTGGATTTCTTACTGTACATTGTCTTGCCTCTGAGGGAGATAGATGTAACCCTCACAAAGCAGCATACAGTACAAACAACAAAATTGGATATACTGTACTAACCACAGTAAAAAGGATGTAGAACATTTGGTGAAGTTGCTTCGGAAGCCAGAGAGGTTGCCTAAATGTTTCTGCATATCTAGACTCATGTCATCTGATGAGAGTTGAGACTTATCTAACAGCTATTCTGTAGTACAGAAGGACCTCTACAGCAGATACTATCAATATGGGCAGGACAATAAAAGTGCAAGCATGGTCCTTACTGTATTTTGCTCTTTGAATATCATTCATCCATCCATCCATCCATCATGCCTCGCATTTATATACCATCCATCTAGTAGCAAGCCGCTACTCTAAGTGATTTACAGTACATAAAAAATAACTGACCTTGCAACCCTTGACTAAAAAGACAATTCAAATAAAATATTAACACCAGTACTTTGAATGGCTACTGAAAGTGTACAGCAACTCTTGCCCTTTGCACAAAATCATGTTGTCTGACCTCTTACCCTCCACCAGCTATTGGGCTGTCAAAAATTGTATGTGTTGGAAATTCCACTTTGGCTTCAGAGGCAGTGTCACGTCAGGTGCATTGTCTTGGCCTTCTTTAGAAATCAGTGGCTCGTAAGCAGCGGGGGGGGGGGGGTTGTAGATCTGATCATTCTAGATAACTTCCAACTAATAGAATCACTACTCTACCTGGATTAAATGTTAACTTATTCTCCTTGATCCATCAGTTAAGTCCTAAATAGAGCAGCTGTTACCTCAAGAAACCTCTTACCTAGAAAAGAAAACAATCAAGTTAGATTATATTTGCTAATGTTCAAAGGGACAAATTTTGGTTTCTTTAGTAGTGACTGCACCAGAGCTTCTGCATGAACAAACAAAATCTCACCTTCCCTCAGGGAGGTGTATTTTAAGAGAGTAATCCAAGTCTTCAACTACATTTTGGACGCCACAGTTAAGACTAGTACACTGTAATAGTACTAATAGTCATCTTTCCAATGACCTAAATTTTGCACCACTAATTTTTTTTTAAAATTCATTAAATGCTTCCTATCCCTCTGGTTTAGGTTCTGAGGCTCCTTTCTGCTCTGGAGAAGCCTTTTGAAGCCTGGAGATGCGGTGGGTGTCATTCTGATCCCTGTGATGACAATGAGCTTAATTGGCTTCCACTGATATCAGTAATGGGCTGAATGCGGGCAAACAAATTGAAACTTAATCCAGACAAGGCAGAAATCCCTTGTCAGTCTGAAGACAGATGAAGAAATAGGGATACAATCTGTGCTGGATGGGGCCATACTCTCCCTGAAAACTCAGATTTGCAGCTTGGGGTTTCTCCTGGATTCAACTGAGTCTAGGTGCCCAAGTTTCAGCAGTGGTCAAGAGTGCATTTGCACAGTTAAAACTGGTGTGGCAGCTGTACCTGTTCCTTGAGATGTCCGATTTAGCGACAGTGACACATACCTTAGTTATATTCCGCTTGGATTACTTTAACACACTCTATGTGGGACTGTCTTTGAAGACAGTTCAGAAACTTCAGCTAGTTCAGGCCATTTAGAGGGAGAATATAACAGTCCTGCTACAACAGCTACACTAGCCACCAGTCTGTTTCTGGTCCTGATTAAAAGTGCTGGTCATTATCTCTATAAAGGCTTATACAGCTTAGGTTCAGGCTACCTGAAGAACTATATCTCCCCACATGAGCCTTCTTGGCACTTAAGAACATCACAGACAGCCCTCCTATCAGTCCCATTGCCAGCACAGCATTTCTGATGGGGAGACAGGAGAGGACCTTCTCTGTGGCTGCTCTCAGGTTATGGAATGCTCTCCCTTGGGAGATCAGGCTGCAACCCACCCACCCCCGACCTTTCATCCTTCTGCCAACTGCTGAACACTCTCCTTTTCAGGAAGGTTTTTAACTATCATGATTGCAATATCTGAGATTGTAGGGCACTTACGTTGTGGATTGCTATGTGTGTACAAAGATGGTCTTCCATATAAAAGTAGTGCTGTCTTTTAATTTCCTAGGTAAAGTCTGGATTGACTAATAATAGATAAGCTATTCCACAGAGCTGTTGTCTGTTATTGTGATATATATATCACAATATATATATATATAATTGATCCATAAAACACTCAATTTTATTTTCTAAACTAATTGACATCTAAATCCTGTAACTTTTTGTTCTTTTAACAGAGAGGTTTTCCTACAGTATCTGGGATTAGGATTTTCCTGGAATTGTACCTACAGCATCTTGTTGAAGCTTTGTCCAAAATCCTAATTGTGACTATGTAAAGATGATGATATTACAGAAAGGAGAAGATCTTTAAAATTTAAAAAGTCCTGCATCCATCCCTGGGCTTATTTGGCTTGCATGCAACAGGAGACTTTTAATTACCAATAATAGTTTCATCATGGGCCTTCAAGTCAATTCTGACTTACAGGTGACCCTTTACAGTGTTTTCTAGGTAGAATACTCAGAAGTGGTTTACTCCTGGGTGTGTGTGTGTGCCCTAAGACTGTGCAGCTTGCTGAATGCCACGGAGGTTGGCTTTTCCGGGATCCACAGTGGGAAACTGAATTCTCAACCTCTGCCTCCACAATAAAATATCTAAACCACTGAGCTATTCAGCCTGCAAGGCAGCATAGTTCAGTGTTAAAACACTTGATTTACATGCAGGAAGTTTAAAGTAAATCCCTGTCATCTCCTTTAAAAGGACTGGGTAATAGAAATAGGAAAGATCACTGCCTGTGATCTTGGACAGCTTGTCCATTTGTGATGTTTTAATGGTCTAAAAAAAAGATATCCTCCAAAGTTGTTGCATAATAGCGACTGTAGTCCAACATATCTGGAGGGTACCAGGTTAGGAAAAGCTGGACTAGAGGGACAAACAGACTAACCTTGTAAGAGGCAACTTCCTGCATTCCCACAGGATAATAGAAAAAAGCCTTCCATCTATTCTCAGTAGTACATTTTTAAAATTAACATGTATTGACAAAAGATACATGGTCCCTTGTTATACTCTGTGTATTCTTTTTAGAATGCTACATATGAGTGACAGAGAACAGCTAGAAGCCCTGTATTCTGTGCTTGTATACAAAATAATAATTGTGTTCCATCAAGCTAATTCTGATGTATGGGTTTCTCATATTATTTATATGATTTATCAGGGTTTTCTAGGCAGACTGGCCATATGTCATTTTAAAAGAACCAAACAGAAATTGTTTATGGATACAGGTGTTGACAGAACAAACAATGTTATTAACTCTTAAACAAACATTCTCCTTTATCTCTCTCAATCACCACTCCCCCGCTCAAACTCCAAATCTCTATTTCAATAGGTCATCTATGTCCATCTAAACTCCTCCTTCTGCTGCTGCGTCTCTTATACCTCATGACTCTGCCCCTTCATCCCTCCCATTGATCTATGCAAACAGCATATGAATATTCATGACCTGGGCTAACACCACATTCCTCCGCCCTTAATAAGTTTGTTTTAGGAGGGGAAACCTAACGGTTTGCCCTCATAAACAAACAAAAGTTTATGGGAAAATATAAACAGGAGCCCCTTACATTATTTACATCACTAAAGATACATTACATTACTCTTACATCAATAAAGACCTATTAACCTCCAGCCCTGAAATTAAAAGGCGCCTTCTTCTTGGGAGGAAAGCGATGACAAATCTTGACAGCATCTTGAAAAGCAGAGACATCACCTTGCCAACAAAAGTCCGAATAGTCAAAGCTATGGTTTTTCCTGTCATGATGTATGGAAGTGAGAGCTGGACCATAAAGAAAGCAGACCGCCGAAGAATTGATGCCTTTGAATTGTGGTGCTGGAGGAGGCTCTTGAGAGTCCCCTGGACTGCAAGGAGAACAAACCTATCAGTTCTAAAGGAAATCAACCCTGAATGCTCACTTGAAGGACAGATCCTGAAGCTGAGGCTCCAGTACTTTGGCCATCTCATGAGAAGAAAAGAGTCCTTGGAAAAAACCTTGATGTTAGGAAGGTGTGATGGCAAGAGGAGAAGGGGACGACCGAGGATGAGATGGCTGGACAGTGTCTGCGAAGCAACCAACATGAACCTGACACAACTCCGGGAGGCAGTAGAAGACAGGAGGGCCTGGCGTGCTCTGGTCCATGGGGTCACGAAGAGTCGGACACGACTAAACGACTAAACACAACCTCTTGCATTACTTACATTAATACCAATTACATTACATTACTTTTACATTAGCAAGGATACACAGAGCATGGACAGAGTTCCTACTCCAGTCCTCTCAAGATGCCAGCCACAGAGACTGGTGAAGCATCAGGAAGATCGACCTTCAGAACACGACCAAAGAGCCCGAAAAACCCACAACAACCATACTCACAATTACATTTCTCAGTTCATCAACATCCAAGCAAACTCTGCACTTTAAGCATATTCCATAACTATCATACAAAAATAACAGTTAATACAATATTACAAACTTTTGTCCATCCATTAGTCATTTGGCACTCTGATGTCCACTGGATGTCCTCGGCTCGCCTCTTTTGGGTGAACCCTGTTTTCTTTCCAATTAGTGGCTTCACTGTCTCAACTTTAGGAAGGGTAGGCAGTTTCTTCGACTCCTCCAAAATAGCTACAGTGGTGTTATTTGAAAACTTTTGCTCTTGCCTTCACCCTCACCAATAAACTCACCCACAGGTAATTTTGTCGCAAAGCTCTCCATATGCGGGGGACCACTATCCTGGGTCACCTCAAGATTTGTAGGCAATTTTCTTTTAAGTGCTATATCAAACAGTTGGCCTTATTTCGGATGTATGGACATGTTCATCATCTGGTTCTGTTCCTTTAATCTCTGCTTGCCTTGCAGGATTCTCAGTGCTTTTGCAGCTGCATGTGGAGCCTTCCCAATTCTAGTCCCTTCAGCTTTCAAGTGCTGTCATAACACATCTACAGGTGCTGACCCGTGCTAACTACAATTCATTCCCCTCTATGGGTTTCAGCGTCTCCATTTTGTCCTCCGGACAGAATGCTTTCTCCTGGGCCTTTTCATCACACCAGCCCCTCTGATTTTCATGAGCACCCCCTAAAAGCTTTGCTCTGCTATTTCTAGGGTCTTTTGCAGATCAATGTGTTGGAAAGGGGTTGAGATCACTGGCAATGGCCATAGCTTAGCCATTGTCTGGTCATTTCCAGTACCTCATTTTTGGCAAGTATCACAGCTTCGACAATATTGTTTCACTTGCTTCCTCATCCTAGGCCAATAAAAGTTCTGTGCCACTCTTTGCTTGGTGCAAGAGATGCCCACGTGTGCCCAAATTACATCTCTGTGTGCCTTTTCTATAATCTTTTCTCTGTACTTAACAGGGACAATTAGCTTTTTGTGGGGTCCTTCTCCCCCATGAGGTGCCTATTAAAACCTATCTATATAATAAATCTTTTTCTACACAATATCTCTCTGGGTGTTCAGGGGTCAGTGGAATGGGATTCTCATTAACTTTTCCAAAGCAATCACTCAAGGTAACATCTTGCTTCTGCTCCTTAACAAAGGAGGAACTACTAGGATTTTTCATTAGTACTAAATCAGCTGTCTCCCTCATCTCAGTATGTTCATCTAAAGTGGGTTTTTCAACAAGGGTTTCTGTGCTTTCCTCAGAGGCTTCAGTCTGCCTCCCCTGAGAGCGAGTTACTATTAAAACACTCTGCACATGCTTGGCTAGATCTAAACCAATCAGACAAGGAGCTGGGATTTGGTCTGATACTGCCACTTTCCATATACAGTGGGGTCTTGACTTAAGAATGGCTCGAGTTAAGAACATTTTGACTTAAGAACCGCTCTCATAGGAAAATATTGACTTGACTTAAGTACTTAGATTTGAGTTAAGAACTGAAAAAAAACCACGTGGGAGGCAGGGAAAGTGCAAAATGTGAACTTTCACTTAACTGTTGGCCAGTGAAAAGGGTGCCTGTCTGCTTCCTCACTCCTCCCAGCGTTTAGAGAGTGGATTGGGAGACAGTCTTCAGACTGCCTGGTACTGTACTGCCTGGACTGTATTTTCCCTGCCTTCCCTGAACCTTTCTTGAGCTAAGAAAAAAAGAAACAAAATATCCCCCTCTAGTGGTCGAAGGCAGAATAGCAGCTTCCCATTAGTTTCTATGGACGGAAAAGAGCAGATACGGATCAAATGGTTTTCAATGCATTCCTATGGGAAATGCAGATTTGACCTGCGAACTTTTTGACTTGAGAACCGCCTTCCAATACGGATTAAGTTCTCAAGTCAAGACCCCACTGTACCAGACCACGCATAGTATTTTACTGCTACTCTAGCCATTGGCAGAACCACTGCGTCCAAGCTACTTTTCACTGGATTGTTTTGTATCCTAGCGCTGTGCCACCAATTTGTCATGATTCCCATGTGGCCCCTGATTGTTTCACCAAGCAAAGAGCTCATGCTACGTGCCCCTCAGTTGCCACCAGTTGATTTCATCAACAATACCTATTATTAATAATTGAGGTCCAGACTATATGTAATTTTAAAAGAACCAAATAGAAATTGTTTCTTGATACAGGGGTTGACAGAACAAGCAATGTTATTAACTCTTAAACATTCTCCTTTATCCCTCTCAACCATCAGTTTCCCGCCCAAACTTCAAATCTCTTTATGTCAAAACCCTATGTCCATCTAAACTGCTCCTCCTTTTATTTTTATTTTATTAGATTTATACCCTGCCCATCTAGACAGGTAGTCTAATCTGGGCAGCATTATCGAGGTCCTAAACCATTTAGGGCTTTATAAGTAATCGTAAGAACTTTGAAATCAACGCAGAAACGAATGGGCAACCAATGCAAGGCAGCCAGCGCGGGGGGGGGGGAAATACTTTGGTGCGTCTTCACCCCAAATAGAAGTCTGGCCACAGCATTTTGTACCATCTGAAGTTTCCGCGTCAATCTCAAAGGCAGCCCCATGTAGAGCGCTTTACAGTAATCCAATCTTGAGACTACAAGCACATGGACCAAAGTGGTGAGTGCCCCCACATCAGGATAGGGACGCAGCTGGGCAATCCGCCAAAGATGGAAATGTATGGAACGGACCACTGACGACACCTGGGTCTCCATGGTGAGCACCGGGTCCAGATGTACACCCAAGCTGCGAACCTCACTCTTGGTGGTAAGAGTCACCCCCCCCAAAAGAGAGGGGGTTTCCCAGGCCACAGATGTCTGGGGCGTCCACCCGAAGGACCTCCCAGATTCAGCCTCAGACCGTTCTCCTGCATCCATGGCTGGAGTTTATCAAGCAAATAAAAGGACATATGGACTTCTTTTTCAAACAGAACATGAGGCCAGAAACACCAATGACAATGGTTTGGGAGGCAAGTAAGGCATTTTTAAGAGGAGAAGCCATAAGATTTGCATCAAAACAAAAAAGAGAAAGACAAAAAATAGTCATAGTCTCATAGTCTGCCACTTCCTCCCAAACTGTCACTTCTTGCTCCACCCACTTTTCTCTTTTCGTCTCCTCTGCTAAACAAACCTCCATCTTTCCTGCTCTTTCCTTTGATTCTAATTCTCCCGCCTCTGTTTTAACTGTCACCTCTTCCTCCTTTGGTTTCTCCGTATTTCTCTTCTTCTCCTCCTTCTATGGCCTCTCACTTTCGTACTCTGCTCCTTCACATCTAATTTTCACATTTTAAATCCACACTGCAAGACCCATCAGAGCACAGAAACATAACCCCCAGCCCAAACCCACGCTGCAAAAACTCTGTAAACTATATACAGTTTGAGTACCCAGAACAGGCAGTCTCTCTGTTTTACAAAAGAAATTTTAAAAATCCAAAAAGCAAAAATTTTAAAAAGCCCCCCAAAATACAGTACAGTACAGTACAGTCCCAGGCAGTCTGAAGTCTTTCTCTGAACCCACACTCTCTAACCACTGGGTCGAAAGAGGTACACAGCAGCATCCTTTTTGCTGCCCAACAGTTAACTGAAAGCAGTTCAAATTTCCCACTTTCCCTGCCTTTCCCCTCCTTTTTTTCTGGTCGTAAGTTGAAGCTCCAGTCGCAAGTCGAAGCTAAATTTTTCGACCAGATCTGGTCGTAACTCAAAATGGTCATAAGTTGGCATGTTCGTAAGTCAAGGCATCATTGTACCTCATGACTCTGCCTCTCCATCACTGCCATTGGTCTATGCAAATAGCATATGAATATTCATGACCTGGGCAACTGCCACAGAGAGTATTCAGAAGTAGTTTACCATTCCTTTCTTCTTGGGGTGTCCTGGGACTGTGTAGCTTGCTTAAGGTGCACAGGTTGGCTGTACTTGTAAGAGGTGCAGTGGGGAATTGAACTCCCAACCTCCAGCTCTGTGGACAGATTCCTGCCCTACTGAGCTATCCAGTCAGCACATACAAAAAGAATGTGTGAGAAATGGCCCTCAGAATAGTTGACCACCAGGCAAGTTTTTTTTTTTTAAGAAGACTGTTAAGTTCAAGGTTTGACAACGTTTTAATATTATTTGCTATTTTATTATTGTTGGTCTTGATTGTATTTTTTTGATAATGAATTTTTAACCAACATCCATGCATTTCTAGATTAGATTAGGCATCCTTCAGTCTCGAGAGACTATGGTAACATGCTCTGAATAGAGGACTTGGAACAGCGTCTAGTGTGGCTGAGGAGGCCGATTCAAGAGTGACAATCCCTTCCACACTGAAGACAAATACAATCTGTCCCCTGTCCAGCTCCGTGATTTTGCTGCTTTCGTGACTGCGTCTTTGCCTCGACCTGCTGGACAAGGGTCTCTTCAAATTGGGAGAGGCCGTGATGCACCGCCTGCCTCCAGGCTAAATGCTCAGATGTCAAGGTTTCCCATCTGTTGAGGTCCATTCCTAAGGCCTTCAGATCCCGCTTGCAGATGTCCTTGTATCACAGCTATGGTCTCCCTCTGGGGCGATTTCCCTGCACTAATTCTCCATACAGGGGATCTTTTGGAATCCAACCACCAGCCATTCTCACGACATGCCCGAGCATTTTTAAAGATTAGGAACTGAAAATGATTATTCTGAAAGTTTCACAGAAAGAGGGAGAAAATTGCAACCATAATCTGTTACAGCGAACACAGGAGGCAATTTGAAAATTAACAGAGGTATGTAAACACAGTGGAGCAATGATTAGATACATAGTGGATACCTGTTAGATAAAAGTCTGAGCTCTCTTAATCAAACTTATATTTTTTTCCTCCACAACCATTTTGTTTGCCCTGAAATTAGAAAGTCATAGAACTGGCCCCATTTTTATCTCTGGCCTTCTCCAAGGAGCTCAGAATTAGATGTTTCCTTCTTTCCCTTTCACAGGAATCCAGTCAGGTTTGGAAATCGAGTTACTGTAATATTTCAGCCCAACACGCTCTCCATCCCATACTCGGGCATTTTAGGGAGCGTTTTCACAAACTTTTCTAAGAATCCTTCGGTTGCGCGCCATTAATATCATTTTTAATGAGCTGCACGTGGCAAAGAGCTTAAACAACGTGCATTAGAGCACCTGAGGAATTTGTTTAAAACCGGGGCGCCTCCCTGGTTTCTGCTTCGCAGAGCCATAAACAAACTGACATAGGAAAATAAATTGGCGAGCATGTTTTAATTACTGGATCACGTGTGTGTGTGGGGGGGAGAGAGATTGCTAGGGCAGGGCAAGTGCACTTTTCTGAGCGCCTCATCTCTACAGATACGTCGCGTCTCGTCGGGTTTTGCGGCCAGTTTCTGGAGGGAAGGCTGGCCTTTATGAGAGAAGGCGGGCGAATGGGTGGTGGTGGTGATGGAGAGGCATAAATTGGCGAGGAGGCCGCCCGCAAGGGAGCAGCCCGGGTGGCGTTCCCAAGGCAGAGGCGCTGCCCTGAGGAGCGAAAGAGCATGCAGGCAGCGGCGTGGGTGTTGCTGCTGGGCTCGGTGCTGACCCAGTGCGGTTCTGAGGGAAAAGGCCAGCCGGTAAGCATCGGTGGTGGCGGCGGTGAGGAGGCGCCCGCTGCTCTTTCTGCCCATAGGTTGGTCTTGGGGGTCACCGCTCGTCTTCCCTCCGCCTCCCTCCCAGGCAGAAACTCAAGAGGCGGTGGGAAAGGTGGCGGCCCTAGCATTTTTGTAGTCGGTGGACGCTGGGCTGCTGAGGCAGCTGCGAAAATGCCTCCGTGAACCTTCGCGACTCGTGAACCTTTGCGGGGGTTGACTCGTACTCCGCGCCCGCCTCGACGGGCTGTCCTCTTCTTATCGGCGTTGGAAGCAAGAGGTTACCGTTCAGCACCGGGTCGAGGTACTCCGCCTTCCCCGGTGAGAAAGGGTGATCGGGTGAGGCGAAATGTTGGACCATCCCTGACACGCCCTGGCATCGCTCAATAGGTGTTGTTTGAGCTAGCATCGTTTCCCACTTCATGCGGGGGGGGGGGAGGGCAGGGGGCTGGTTTGTGTGGATTCTCTCCCGGTCTTTCTCAGAGAGGAGGGGCGTTGAGTCGGGGGTGAAGCAATGTCCCGAAGACATTTCTCATCCGATGAAATTCTGATGTGCAGCGGTTTTCTCTCTCCTAGGTAAGTCCCTTTAAGGAAAGGTGACATCTCACGTGAGCATGTCCGCGATATATTGCCTTGTAGGATTTACCATTAGGCAAAACGAGGCAGCAGGCTTAGGTTGCATGTTCTGAGTGTTATATGATGACAATAATTTAGTTTGTTGTGAATTTTTATTGCCAGGGAGAGGAATAGAGGTGGATTTTTCTGCCTCACCTGATGAAATAACTTGGCTGGTTTTTGGTGCTAGGTACTTTTGCCTGAGGCAGCAAAATAGTTAGGATCAGCTCTCATATCAATTCTTCTGTAACCCCAGTAATTTTCTTCTTCAGACCCAATAATCAGACTCATTCATCTCTTCCCGTGCTAATTTTTCCAAAGCTCATAAATGTGTGCTGCTGCCAGAGACAGAGCAAGCATACCCATCCATCAAAGCACTCAGGACCCAAAGTCACCCAAGTTATTTTAATATATAAGAAAAGATCAGGCAAGCACTTTGTCCCAGTCCTGACATTAAAAATGCAACATTTCCAAAGTAGAGAAATATCATTTTGCTGCTTCATACTGACATCCAAAATCTGCTGTCTGAGACCTTGCAATTAGTAATTCCTTGACATGCTCACTCAGAGTATTGATATCTTAAACTTTAAGACATTCCGCCTTGACTGCACATAAAAAATAACACACTTAAATAAGTCACAGTGGCCCAGAAGAGTCACAGTTTACAGTATTCATACTAGCCAGGTTTGAAAAGTCTACACTTGTGAGTTTTGTGCATCTAGGACAGTGGTTCCCAATTTTGACTAACCCAGGAGTTCTTGGACTGCAACTCCCAAAACCCCTGGGCAGCAGAGCTAGTGGTGAAGGCTTCTGGGAGTTGCAGTCCAAGAATACCTGTGTTACCCAAGATTGGAAATCACTGATCTAAAAGAAACCTTTAAGATTCTAACACCATATCTCCTAAGAAATGGGAGTTCAGTGAAAGGTGGTCCTAATACTGGATTGTATAGCCTAACAAATGAGTTAAAGTTGTTAGTTCATAGTTTATAGTCATATTCACAATGCCTAAGAATGCTCACCCTGCATTTTTACAAAAAGTTTTTTCATAGTTAAACCTTCAACTGAATGTATGCCCTTAAATTAATAAATTTGAAGTGAACTCAGAATTTCTGCAAGTCTAAACTCTCACACAAATTGTGAGAAAGTACAAGATGCAGTGGAAGCTTTCATTTGACATGAAATATGAGTAGTATTGGAAGGGCAGTACTTTGCATGTTTACTCATATATGCTCCCATCTTAGCAAATATAGGGTTAATTAGCTAGATCAATATGTTTGGACACTTTGAGTCAATTTAAATGGAGGCCTGATTAATTTACACACTTACCTTTAACACAAATGCTTACAGCAAAATGTCACCATCATGCACTATATTGTAAAAGGAAGCCCTCAGAAAGTACCACCTGCAATGCTACATGACTAATTTTCTGTCTTTTAACAGCAGCTGAATTATTATTTTTTAAAAAAGCAGAGATGTGGGTTTTCTAGGGATTTTGAAATAGGAAGGTTTTTTTTTTTTGATGCCCTAATTCATTCATTCATTCAATCAAATTCTATATCACCCATCTGGCTACAAGGCCACTCTGGGTGGTTTACAATAAAAAAGATAAAGACACAAAATAAAAACATACGTCAAATTACTACTATCAATAGTGGATAATAACTCAAAATTAAGCAAAATCAAACACAAATAAAAATTAAAAAAAAGAACATACACCATAGAAAATCAACACAGAAAATTAAATAATTAAGAGGTGAGATGGTGGAGCAGAAACAAACACTGGAGGGTGAAATGTCAATGTGTTCTGGTGTAGTGTGTGGAATAGTTGACTATTTGTAGCTGTGGGATCAGCTTTTTGTCCGTTTCAGGAGATGGGTGTTTATGGTGATCAGGGTGTTTTTTGTTATGGGTGTATTGTTGTGATAAGGGGGGAAGATGATCTGTCACTGTGATTGATGAGTGTCATTAGCTAGTCTTTTGTGTGCAGTGATTACCAGTCCTTGTGGCTGGGTAGAGTTCATTGACCTTTTTGCAGGCTGTATTTTTCAGTGCTGTGAGCCAAGCTTCGTTGAGTTTTAGATGAAACATTGGCAAGAAAAACCTCCAGAACATGTCCAAACAGCCCAAAAAACCTACAACAACCATCATATCCCGCCCATGAAAGCCTTCAAGAATACATTGAACCATTGTATGTAGGAGTGAATTAACTAACTGCCAAGAACAGGAGGAATTGCCTCCTCCATCTGAGAGTAGTAGGTTACCATTAAGGGTGGGATTGGGCCCATAAAGTGTAGGAGTGAATGGAAACAACGGCCACCATATTTAAAAAGAGCAACACAGGTTGGCTGTGGCCAAAATCCTACTGTAAAAAATTATATGGTGATTGCAAAATCAGTCCTGTGCCTCGTCTGCCACAGACAGCATAGCAAAGGGAGGAACAATTTTTGCAATTAACATTGCACATGCTTCTTTTCCCAATAGGATGTTAGCCTTTATGCCTGCAGCCATTGGGTGCAGAGAGTGGTTCCTGGCAGGATGGCCTAGATTACCCACAGTCATGCTCAATGATGCCATGTTTGTGAAGGCCTGCGCACTAACTTGATGTGGGTTAATGGATCTTACAGTTTTAAACTGGATGAAAAAAATGGTTTTTCGTCACATTTTGTGCAGTGTGAAAATATGGTTCAATGAATGTTGTCACTATGCTGTAATCAAGGTGGGCGTCCTCTGGTGTGCTAACCTGTATACCCAGATAAATGTCTCCCTTTAGAAGATATGATGCCATTCCATCACAGTGTCACCACACTTTACTGCTGTATTTTTCTGTTTACTTGACATAAACTGATGGAAAGAATATTCACCTGACTTATTGATTTTCAATTTATTGATTAGGTCTAATACATCCTCTCTTTTAACCTGTATCTGAGGAAAGGGAAAGGCTGAACTTCTCAACACCTTCCTTGCTTCAGTTTTCTCCGAAAAGAAAAATAGTGTTCAACCTGAGGGATAAAGAGTAGGCGATGTAGTGGGGGAAATGCAGCACAGAATAGGAAGATAAGTAGTACAGGAATACCTGGCTACTCTAAATGAATTCAAGTCTCCAGGGCTGGATGAATTGCATCCAAGGATATTAAAAGAACTGGCAGAAGTAATTTCAGAAGCATTGAGAATTCTTGGAGAACAGGAGAAGTCTCCACTGATTGGAGGAGGGCAAATGTTGTCCCTATCTTCAAAAAGTGAAAAAAAAGAAGACTCAATTATCGCCCAGTCAGCCTGACATCAATTCCTGGAAAAATTCTAGAGCAGATCATTAAACAGACGGTTTGTTTTTACTTAGAAAGCAATGGTGTCATCACTAAAAGTAAATACAGGTTTCACAAAAACAAGTCATGCCAGACTAATCTGATGTCTTTTTTTGATAGAGTTACAGGCTTGATGGATGAAGGGAACGCTGTGAAAGTAGCATATCTTGATTTCAGTAAGGCCTTTGACAAAGTTCTCCATGATATTCTTGCAAGGAAGCTAGTAAAATGTGGGCTAGACAGTGCTACTGTTTGGTGGATTTGTAATTGGTTGACTGACCGAACCCAAAGGGTGTTCGCCAATGGCTTCTCTTCATCCTGGAGAGAGGTAACTAATGGTGTGCCTCTGGGTTCTCTTCTGGGCCCTGTGCTATTCAACATTTGTATCCATGACTTGGATGAAGGAATAGAGAGTATGCTGATTAAATTTGCAAATGATACCAAATTGGGAGGGGTTGCTAATTCCCTAGAGGACAGGATTGAAATTCAAAATGATGTTGACAGATTATAGTCCTGGGCCAAAACTAACAAAATGAATTTCAACAGGGAGAAATGTAAGGTCCTACATCTAGGCAGAAAAAATGAACTGTACAGATATAGGATGGAAGACACCTGGCTAGACAACAGTACTTGTGAAAGGGATCTGGGAGTCTTAGTAGACCACAGACTGAACATAAGTCAGCAGTGTCATGTGGCCGCCAAGAAAGCCAATGCAATTCTTGGTTGCATCAATAGGAAGGAGTATAGTGTCATGATCAAGAGAAGTGATAGTACCACTTTATTCTGCTTTGGTCAGACCTCACCTGGAGTACTGTGGTCAGTTCTGGGCACCTCGATTCAAAAAGGATGGTGACAACCTGGAACGTGTCCAGAGGAGGGAGACTAAAATGGTTCAAGTTCTGGAAACCATGTCCTACGAGGAGCAGCTTAGGGAGTTGTGGATGTTTAGCCTTACAAGAAGAAGGTTGAGAGAGGACATGATAGCCATGTTTAAATATTTGAATGGATGGCATGTTGAGGAAGGGACAGATTTGTTTCCCGCCCCCACTCCCCAGGTTCCAGACACTAGGACAAAGAGCAATGGTTTCAAACTACAGGAAAAGAGATTCCACCTGAATCTCAGGAAGAACCTCCTGATAGTCAGAACTGGTCTGCAGTGGAATAGGCTGCCTCGGAGTGTGGTGGAGTCTTTTTCTTTGGAGGTTTTTAAGCAGAGGCTGGACGGCCATCTGTCAGGAGTGCTTTGGTGGAGTTCCTGCATGGCAGGGAGTTGGACTCGATGGCCCCTGTGGTATCTTCCAACTCTGTGATCTATGAATTCATTAGTCAGGAGAGGCTGTTCGGGCAGCAGAATCTGCCCAAGGTCTTCTGTCATGAAGACAGAGGCAAATAACTAATTTAATTTCTCTGCAATCTCCCAAGTCCCCCTTTACCTTCCCTTTACCTCCCTCACCGTTGAGAGGCCCAGCTGCTTCTGTGGCAGGTTTCCTGCTTCTAACATACTTTAAAAAGCTTTTATTATTCCCCATTATATTGCTGGTCATATGTTTCTCAAAGTCTTTATTTGCCTTCTGTATCATCTTCTTATATTTCTTTTGCCAGAGTTTCTGTTCCTTTTTATTTTCCTCATTTGGGAAGGATTTTCATTTATGGAAGGACCCCTCTTTGTCCTTCAAAGCCTCTCTAACTCCACTTGTTAAACATGCCGGCACCCTCTTGGACTTAGTTGAGCCCTTCTGTCTTTGGGGGACGTGGTGGCAGGGGGATGTGATGGCATTGTGTGTTAAACTGCAGAAGCCTCTGTGCTGTGAGGTCAGATGACCAACCAGCAGTCATAAGATTGAATCCATGCGACGGAGTGAGCTCCCGTCGCTTGTCCCAGCTCCTGCCAACCTAGCAGTTTGAAAGCATGTAAAAATGCAAGTAGATAAATAGGAACCATCACGGCAGGACAGTAACAGGGTTCCGTGTCTAAGTCGCACTGGCCACGTGACCACGGAAACTGTCTTTGGACAAACACTGTCTCTACAGCTTGGAAACGGGGATGAGCACCACTCCCTAGAGATGGACACAACTGGACTAAATGCCAAGGGGAACCTTTACCTTTTACCTGTGTCTTTGTGGTATACACTTTCGCTGGGCCTCTACTACCATTGTTTTAAACAGGCTCCATGCATTCTAGAGAGATTGGATTCTTTTTACTTTCCCTTTCAACTCCTTTCTAGCTAGTTTCCTCATCTGAGGGAAGTCCGCCCTTCGGAAATCAAGGGTTTTTGTGTCAGATTTGTTTGACACTCTCTCAGGCAGTATCTGGGGCCCTGGCTTCCTCATCCTGCTGCTAAACTCGCCGTGTCTTCTTATCTCTTATCCTGAACTTTGTTGCAGTGCCGCACTTTGTTGCAGTAGGCACTTGCACTTGAGCCCATGAGGGCTTCACATTGTTCATGATACACCCTTATCAGGTGCAACACAGACTAATGCAGTCCATTCAGTTGGGATCCAAAGCTTTCCATAATTTGATGTTCACAGAGTTCCTCTTGTTCTGTGCTCTGAATAGGCTTTTGTTTCTTTCATTCAAAATACATTCTGTGCTTCCCTATTTCTTTTGTGGATTATGGAGTAAATAATGCTTTCAGTGAGGAAAAGTCCAAAGGTCGCTAGCACTGTTTGTTTGTATCTTTTACCATAGATGCTCTGTGGATATCTGCACCAGGTCCTTCCACATCTGTCACTTCCACAAACAGGATACATCCCTATTGTAATAAACAGGTTGCTTATGCAGGTGGCAGGGTTACAAATATATTAGAGCTTCTCTCTGTTGTGGCAGGTGGAAGGATTGTTTCTTGTTTGTGTCGAGTTTGACAGAAAAAGTAACATGAGATATTTTTCTCCAATGAAATACACAGAATGAATTATTTATTTTTTTAAAAAATGCAATTGCAATAATCAACAGATTGGTGGATGCATTGAAGATCAAATTCTTTTTGGATTCTGCGATGAAGGATAACTCCAGAAGACTAGTGTCCTGTCCTGCTGCCTGAGTTCATGTTGCTTTAACTTTTTGTTTCAAGTGAATGTTCTCCCTAAAGGGAAGCTACCTTGAAAATCCTTGTTAGGGTCACTATAAGTTGCCTCTGACTTGAAGGCACATAACAATGATGTATGTATGTTTTGCCATGTACTCTCTGTAGTCTCACTCTTGTCTGAAGAAGAGGATTTGTTCCACAAAAACTCACATTAAAATAGAACAGTCTTTTGCCACAACAATGCAAGGTGACCCTTATCTCCAGGTTTATTTGCTCTGATAACAGAACTATTAGCAAGTCTAATTAGGGAAGAAATAAAAGGAATAAGGTACAAAGAAAAAATTAAAGTGAATTTATTTGCAGATGACACATTTTTAACAACTGAAGATCCAATAAAATCTAGAGAAAATATCAAAGCACATTTAAAAATATTTGAAGAAGTAACAGGATTCAAGATAAATTGGAGCTAATCGGAATTTATGTTAATAAATTATGATAATGAAGAAAGAATGAGAATGAAATATAGTTATGCCTGGCTCCCTCTCTGCTGTCATTTAGGAGGCAACTCAAAACACTGATTTTCAGGGAGGCCTTTCATTCTGACCCTGGTTGACTGATTGCTTACTTCCCAATCTGCGATTATTGGGAAACTTACTCTGGTATCATTTGGTCTTAAACTGTTATTGTTTTAATGTTACTGTTTATTGTTTGTTTAATATGTTTTAACTTGTTAAACCACACAGAATCATGCTTCTGCACTAATGGGGTGGTATAATAAATAAATAAATAAATAAATAAATAAATAAATAAATAAATAAATAAATAAATAAATAAATAAATGATTGGGTAAAGAAAATGTATATTAGAGAGCAACTATGAGAATTATTAGGAGAAGAAAGAATTACATGGTTGAATATAATTCAGTTAGAAAAATTGGCTGAGGGGGGGTTGGGGTTTTTTTTATACCAGCCCCATGGTGTTCTGCTTAGGCTGGCTGTGTGGAGGGGGTTGATTTTTTTAAAACCATTCCCTCTGCGTTCTGCCGGGGCTGGCTGTGTGTGTGTGTGGGGGGGGGGGGTTGGGGTTTTTTTTATACCAGCCTCATGGTGATCTGCTGGGGCTGGTTGTGGGTTTTGTTTTTTTTTACCAGCCCCAGGGCATTCCGCCGGGGCTGGCTGTGTGTGTGTCGGGTTTGTGGGGGGTTTTTTTACCAGTCCCATGGCGTTCCTCTAGGGCTGGCTGTGTGTGAGTGTGGGGTTTTTGTTTGTTTGTTTGTTTGTTTAGCTGCAGTGCATTCCTATGGGGCTTGCAGTGTTTTATTTTGTTTTATTTTTTGGAATTTTTTTCTGACTGGAACGGATTAATGGGGTTTCAGTGCATTCCTATGGGAAATGGTGCTTCGACGTACGACCATTTTGAGTTACGCCCATGTTCTGGAACAGATTATGATTGTAAGTCGAGGCACCACTGTATAAAGCAATTGCTCTTAGGTATAGCAAGGAAATTTAATATATAATTTGGCATATAATAGTTTTTTAAAAATTAGATACCATGTAGAAATCAGCTCTTCGTAAAATCAATTTTGGAAACAGCTATATCTAGAAGCAGCCCTTTGGTCAAGAACTTCTAATTTAGAGACTGGCTATCTTAATACAGTACTTCATGGCCTGAACCAAAAGGGCAATACATAATGGCATGTTCATACGCTTCAGAATATTGTCCTTTGGGTTCTATACCAGCTGTCCAGGAAACAATGTATTTTTATTAGAGCAACTAGAAAATGTGGATGCCAAAATGTTTTCTTCAACAAATTCTACAAGTTAAGCAGTCTTATACTGAAAATGTGTATATACAGTCTACCCTCGGAACTTAATCCGTTCCGGAAGGACGTTCGTAATGTGTATATATACACAAAATGTGTGTATACATACATACATACATACATACATACATACATACATACATACATACATACATACATACATACATACATACATACATACATTAGCATCTAAACATATGTTAATATTTAACTGCATCTCTCAAACAGATCCAGAAAAACCTTGACTGAGGTGCTATTCTTAAAAAAAATTTTCTCTCTTTCTCTCTCTCTCTCTCTGTGTATTAATCTATAACGATGCATGTTTGAAATTAAGCAATTAATTTCCAGGAGAATATCACAATTCCTTTTTGGCTTTTGCAATTAGAGAGAGAGAAATCTTTGTATTTTAATCAGTGAAAACTTTAACAGTGAGAACCACTATAGTTTTGTGAAATGTGTGGACAACCAAATGTAGAGAAAATGACGTGAGTGACACAACATTCTGAAAACTTTGTGCTGAATTAAAACTGGTATCATTCTACTGTCAAAGATTTACATTTTTAGAATATTTTATTTGTTCTTTGATTTTAATTCTGGTTTTCTTTTTTGTTGTAGTTCATAACGTGTGGTGTAGAAAATGGTATGTATAAAAATAAATAAAACATTTGTCTTCACTGTTAAAACATAAGAGATCCATACAGACGTATTTTGTGTGGTAGCTATTTATTTATCCTATTGTAGCTCACTTTTGTAGGGGCAACAAGATTTAAGTGACAGATTAACTGATTACAACTAATTTTGATCAAGGGGTTTAAAGACTGAAATGTTACAGTATTTCCATTTTTCAATATTGTTGCGTTTGGTTCTTCATTTAATTTAATAATGCTTCATTGGACATTATTCTGATTCAAGGAATTCTTAGCAGCTTGAAATAAATCCAAATTTCAAATGCTTCTATCTTGTTCATAATGGTTGTGTTAAAGCCCACAATTCCATGCATAGAACCAAGAATACATAGCATCATACAGTGCACATTTTAAAAAAACAATTTCAAGTTTTTGTTGAACATTACATTCTTCATCTTAAAAATGGTAAACCTCTCTGTATCTTTATGAATATTGGATGGCTATGGCCATTCAACCACAATCCAAAATATTTATATTTGTCAACCTTTACAGTATTTGAATTTTTAAATGTGTGATTTAATTTCTTACACTTTGTTTTTAGTGATTGCTATGAACTTGAATTCTTGAAATTCATATTTAGACCATTATGTACTTAATTGATTTTCCTTAGAAACCTTTGCAGACCATGTGAATTGTCAACTAGTAATGTTGTATCATCTCTATGTTGGGTGTTGTTCAAACATCCTCTTTGCTGTGAGTGATCCCATCATTGGAATCAACCTGTGCTTCTCTGAAGACCCTATTGGAGTAACGACTTATTAAATTATGTTGTGTTGTACTTTATTGAGTATGTCAAGAGGGAATCTTAGTTATATGTATTACAACAATGGAAATGGCAAACCATGGGCTTCTGTGAGAGAAAATGGGGGCATTTGGATCTATTTATTGTTTTCATGTGCACAGAAATACATAATGGCTGAAATCCTGTTCCATAAGTCTTGCCATGTAAAGCTGATTGTATCGTTGGCCACAGTGATTTTTTGGGAATAAAACATTTCCAGTCCCTCACCCTTCTAGAAGTCCTTGGGCTCCTGTAGGATCCCACTTATCATGGGGAAAATGTTGAAGATGGAGAAAGAAAATTGCTCCTGTTAGGAAGATTTTATGGGCAGCGGTGATTTACTGAAACTAAAGACTTCCCCCACCCCTCTAGTCCTATGGTTGGTCTACTAATATAGTTCTAGACAGCTTTTCCTTGTTCTGAAAGATTACTGTGGATGCTCTTGACCAACCCTTATGCTGAAAGTTCCAGTTTTAAAAACATAAGGGAACATGTGCTTCAAATAAGTAATTGTTTCAAAAGTGCTAATTTCTGATTTTTCATCCTTACAAGGGCCTTCTCCTGAGTTGATGATGCACCACAGGTTCACGCCATCAGATCTTTTTGATCTTAGTGCTGAGATTGTTGATTGCCAGTTTAATATAACCTGGATCCTTACAGAAGATGGTATGTCTGATAGTCAGGATAATGAATGGATTCTAAAGCTCTTGCACTTTATATTGCAATATATATGGGCATGGCTTTTTTTTAGCAGGATTTTGAAAAAATGTTCCACTTTCCTGTGACTTTCTCTGTTGACTTTTATTTCAGTTTAGGGGAGAGGGTAGTTCGAAGCAAGAGTACAGGTCTTTCCTGGAATATATGAAACTGGGGGAACGGGGAACAACTTAGTGTATTTTAAGAGCATTTTCAATGGATACTTTCATTTTATCAACCCACAACATAGCTGTTCTGTTTTTTATTTTAAAAGAGATTGCTTTTGTGCTTAATGCCTTTGGCGTGTTTAGTTATATACATCAGTTTAGTTATTTAGAACTGTAATCCTTTTCGTTGAGCTTAAAGTGCTGTCAGACAGTTAGTCTGATGTTTGGAGGGCTGCAGGGATGGGCTGGTGTGCTCTTAAAGATGGCAATCGAACAATGCATTTACTAGAGCAAACCAGCCCACCCTTGAGTGTTCCCACCCGAACTTCTCTGGTCCCTATCAAGGGCTGTGTGCTTTTCTGCTGCTGATGGGATCACTCTCCTTTGATTCATCTGCAGTGCAGGTGATCACTGGGAATGGACAAAAGAAAGCCTTGCTCCTTCAATTTGCTGATCTTGTGAAGTGCTTAATGAGAGAGGTACTTCATGATTGGCAATTTAAACAGTCCCTCAGTTCCATGAGGAGTCTGCCTTTGGAAAGCCCAAACTTCTTGTATTTGAGCCCCTGAGTATATATGTGCCTGTCTTTGTGTCTGTGTGTGGCTTGGCTTGGCTTTTTAAAATGGGCAAGCGGAGCAGCAGCGGCAGGAGGAGACACAAGGGGGATTTTTGTTTGCTTTTAGAAGCTGCTCTTTAAGAGAAAATTAAACAAAAAAAAAGTTATAAAATGGACTTAATTGCTTCAGGAATACAATGTCCTTCCTCCTTTTCTTCTTCTTTATTTCCAGCCAGCATCAGATACCTGAATGGCACTAAGATATGTGTGTCCAGGGCAGCTGGAAACCGAGCCTGCATTAGATGTGATTACACAGAAAAGTTTGAAAGCCAGAACAACTTCAATGGCCAGAAGGCAAGAGCATTTTTAATAAGTTTTAAAAGACGAGAAATCCTGTTGAAAAAAGCCCCATAAGGGGCAACCATGCAATCTGTTACATGACCGATCACGCAATCATTGTCTCAGTTCTTTCATAAACATTCCTCATTACCCAAGCTTTTGACATTTCAGCTACCTCATTAAGGCAGCAAAAACTTCTTCTTTCTTCTTTTTCTTTTTTAAAAATCTGGGAGTGGGAACCCCTTGCCAGGTTAATGCAAATCACTCAAAGATCTACAAAGGGAATTTGTACAAAGGAATTTCTTCGCTCCTATACCTTTGGAAGTGCAGGTCCTCATTGTGACAGTCTCCGTAGCCGCCACCAGTACAGTTTTTCTTTCTTTACTAAATTTTAGTGATATGACCCATGCACAGTTGAAGCCAATCAGTAGAAAAAAGAAGAAGAAAACAAAGGGAAAAAAAAGATATTTTTTCTTTTTTTTTTAAAAAAAATCCCTACTGGTTGGCTTAGACTTCATATGGGTCATATGACCCCAATACAGTCCAAAAAATATAGATAGCTGGATCACTCCATATCAACAAATGAAGAGCCCCTTTTTTTGGTAACGTTAGTTTCTCTTACTTGCCCTTTCAAGACCAAGCTGCTGTCATACACTTTGCATTGCAACAGGTAAGGAGGGAACAGGGAAGCCTGAAGGGTGACAGCTGATGTAATGATCCCTGCTACTCACAAACTTCTGGGGCTTTCACCCTGCAACCCCTGGCTCCACTACAGTGGAGAAAAAGAAAGAAATCAGAGGACAGTTTTTCAGCTGTCCTTCCCACTCTCCCCATGGTTTAAATAAGACCAGTGGAATCAAAGTTTCAAGTGCCTTTCATAGAAGAATGGGAAGCTGAACCACTTGGAGTATTGAGATAACATCTGTCCCGGCATTGCTCTCCCATCGGGTTCCGGCAACCATGGGATGTCCAGGGTGTCTCAGCAGCTGCCTCTCTTAATAGCACATTGGCTTTTCATATGGCATGTTCTGCCTAAGGACTGAACAGACAAATGAAATACCCACTTGTCTGATACTTTTGTGTATTGGAAACCATCTTGTTTCCCCATATTCTGCCCTGATATTAGATTTAGTATGCTGGTAATAGTCAGCATGTAAATAAATGAATAAGTAATGTGTGTGTGGTCATTAAATCAAGCTTTAGGCATAGCTGACACAATCAGGGAAGCATTACTTATGAAATACCTTAGCATCCTATCTATCTCAGTATATCAATTTTGGAGGAAGCCAGTCTTTGAGAGGGCACCCTGTCAAAAAATCTACAGTAGTACCTCAGTTTACAAAATTAATGTGTTCTATGGGACATTATGTAAAGTGAAAAATTTGTGAACCAGAGTGCGTATTGCCTTAGGAAGAGAGGCGGCGGTATAAACCCCCAGGCACAGTGCATCCTGGGGAAAATTCTTTGTAAACTGAAACAAACTAACAAAAAAGTAAACGAGGCATTATTTTCAAAGCAAAAAGCAAAGCAAAGCGTGCTGCTTATATACTGCCCATATTGCTTCAAGCACTCTCTGGGCGGTTTACAAGTTAATTATGCAGGCTACACATTGCCGCCCCGCCCCCCAGCAAGCTGGGTACTCATTTTACCAACCTCAGAAGGAAAGAAGGCTGAGTCAACCTTGAGCTGGCTATCTGGGATTGAACCCCGGGTCGTGAGCGCAGTTTTAGCTTCAGTACAGCATTTTAACCACTGTCCCACGAGGCTCTTTTCAATGGATTTCCGTTTGTAAACCGAAAATTATGTTAACCGAGGAGTTTGTAAATCGAGGTACTACTGTACAAATTATCTGGTAGGAAATTCAAAGGCATTATATCCAGTTCAGTGTTTTGTTCTGGCACTAGGCAATAAATAGATCAAAATGGAAAAACTGAGAAATGTGTACAGTGGACCCTTGACTTACAGACGGCTTGACTTACAGACTTTTTGAGTTACAGACTTGCAGCCTGAGGTTTGACTTGCAGCCTGAGAATTGACTTACAGACCAGAAAAAAACCAAAATGGAACAAAAACGGCCTGTTACAGGATTAATTGGTTTTCAATGCACTGTAGGTCAATGGAGACTTGACCTACAGACTTTTTGACTTGAGAACCACTTTCCAATACGGATTAAGTTCTCAAGTCAAGCCCCCACTGTACCTTTGTTTTGATTATGTTTCAGCATCTTCTTTTTGTTGTTGTTGTTGATTCAGAAATACAGAGAAAGGCTGTGGGTTTCTTCAAATCTGAGAGGAAAATGTGTTCATCAAGACATGTTTTATTTCAGTGGCAGTTCCACTATGTTGGGTTCTCTGTAGAAGAAAATACAGAGTACTTCATTGAGGCGTCTAACATACCACCAGCAAATCCATTTGAAGATATCCCTCAAAAAATAATAAAGCTTACTTCTCCAGGTAATTGAACAAAGACGTGTGGGTTTGAATAAGTGAAAGTGAAAATAACTTGTATGGGTTTTGCTTTTTAATAGTAATAGCTGATGTAGTAATAGTAGAACTGTAGCAGAAAAGGAGGCCAAAACTACTCTTGTCTATTAATGAATATGTTATATACATTGCCTTCTCACCTAAAAGTTATTGGCTACATCTAGCAAACCAATGTAACGGGTTGCATCTAGCAGATCGTCCAGTGTAGATAGCTCCTCTGTAAATTCATGAATGTATATATTGTACTAGTGGTTCCCAGCCTTTGGTGCCCAGGTGTTCCTGGACTATAGCTCCCAGAAATCCTGGTCAGCACAACTAATGGTGAAAGTTTCTGGGAGTTTTATTCCAGGAATACAAGGGGACCCATTTTTGGAACCACTTCTCATGTTCTTGCCTGCCCCTTGGTTGTTTCACCAATCAAAGGCACAAGCTACATGTCTTGTCACTGCCACCAGTTGATTGCACCAACATTATGTATTATTAATAATAGAGGTCCAGGCCATTTGTCATTTTAATTAGAACCAAATAGAAGTCGTTTATTAATACAGGTGATGACGGTACAATCAATGTCTTTAACTCTTAACTAAACATCCCACATCATCCACCCTCAACTGCCAACCCTCCCTCTCTCTACTCCAAACTCCCAATTTCAAAACCTCTTTTCTCTACTCCTACTCCTGCGGAGACTCTTATATCTAGTGACTCCACTTCTCCAGCACTCTCATTGGTACATGCAAATAGCTTATTACTATTCATGATCTGGGCGGATGTCACACCACTGTACTAGTGTAATCAGGAACCTGGGATAGTAAAGGCATTTGGTTGAGTTTGGAGTTTGTGACAAACCCAGACTGGCAGATATGGAATGTATGAAATGGTTTTTTGTCTAACATTTTTTAAAAATCGGTTATATTAATTCATTAAAATCTGGTAGCAAAAGAATCCAGTTTAGGAGTGCAGAGGTATTCTACTGACTATGTAGTATATAGCCTGGCCTCCTTTTCTCTTTTACTGAAATATAAACAAGTGAGGGTAGGTGGATTTGTATCTTCATATCTTTAGGGGGGATTTTAATTTTTCACTTCACTTTCATCTTGCCCAAAACAAAAACCTTCCTGTTTCCATTGGTTCCAGGACAACTAGTTCTACTGTTGAACAGCTTGTACAAGAAATTCTTCTCCATAGTTAGTCTTAATAATTTCTCTTGTAAATCCATTGGTTGCATGTAATGCCTTGATGTAAAAAGCTTGCACCAGTTCTAAGTATAAAATATATTGTTTCAATTTAGACTGTCAAGATAATACATTGAAATATTGCAAAACTTGCATAGAAATGGGTAAGTGCCAGTTATTTCACACTAGTTCCATATGTTTCATGATGTAAGAAAACATGCTAACTTGGAAGAGTATTACCGAACATCATTTTTATTTGTGTTTTAAGAAAAGAACCAAAGTGACCCAGAAAACTACATGCCAAATGATCTAGTGGCTGCACTAGCACTGACCTCTGCTTCATCACCACAAAGATAAGCCACTGCTTCATTGCCAAGAGGAGGACAATGAACACTAAACAGAACATTTTGCATTAAATTTACTTATGTTAATTTAATATATACAGATATCTTAACAACTTGACATTATTACCATAATCTAAGTGGAAATACACTATTGCTTTCCATATTGCACAAGACAGTGACTAGGTAGCTACTTTGGGACAAATATTGATATAGAGGTGGGGGATCAGGACTGTGCATAAAGGAGATGTGTTCTTGATTCCAGTTGTTATGGGTTTAAGACACTGGTCCCTCAGATCTGCATATAGAGGACATTCTGTAAGAAAATATACTAAGTCCTTCATTTTAGAGCATCCTGCTGGACAATGTCCTTCTGTACCCTGTTGGTCCATGTAACGTCCCTGAATCCCTTTCAACTGTAACGACTTCAATCTGCACTTAGTTAACAGTTGTCTCAGCTCTTGTGAGCATATAACAAGGGACAAATATGGGGGAAGTTTTCCAAAAGGTAAGGAAAACCCTTTGTATATCATATTGGAATGGCAGCAAACCACAGATGCCATGGTAATCTGGATATCAATATAATGTAATACATTCATGGTATCTGGTCAAGCAGCCTCATGTCCCATCCTGTGGAGGTAGGCTGAGGAGTAACCCAGCTTTGGTATAATTGTGGATATCTTAGCTGCCCAGGAGTCCCTTCCCATTTCCTCATAGCCTTGTGGTTCAGTGGTTAAACTGCTGTATTGCAGCCAAAACTGTGCTCATGACCTGGGGTTCAATCCCAGGTAGCCGGCTCAAGGTTGACTCAGCCTTCTATCCTTCCGAGGTCGGTAAAATGAGTACCAAGCTTGCAGGGGGGGGAAATGTGTAGCCTGCATAATTAACTTGTAAACTGCCCAGAGAGTGCTTGAAGCAATATGGGCAGTATATAAGCAGCACACTTTGCTTTTCATAGGTCAGTAAGACCAGCAATGAGGCCATATGGTACACTATATTGAGCCAAAACAGCACTGCTACTTTCTTAACAAGCATACCCATGGACTAGCATGATGTCTTGGAGTGGACTGTGGCCATGGCAGTAGATCTTGGTACCCTTAGTGGTCGGGTTAAAAATTTGTGTTGGACAGAGTCTAATTTTGTAATGTTTGAAAAAAACCCAATAGAGTTCCAGAGAGCATCTGAGGAAGTATAGTAAACATATATATAGGTTTTTTTTCAAGTTCTGCTTTGATGTGGAGCACAGTATTGCCATCTTTTATTGGTCAGACTCTCGGAAACAGAGCAATTTACAAATCTTGGGCTCAATATTCACTCTAGCAGCCACATTACTCTCTGAAGCATGATGGTGCCCTTTTGTGTTTTTTTTATCTTTGAATTCAGAATCTTCCTAGGCTGATGCAGAATCCTTTTGCTCCATAGCACCACAATCCCAACCTGGATTTTGTCTTCTCTTGCCATGCCCTGTATCTGCTCTGCACCGGGTTGGTATATTGGCAGCTTCGACAGGTTTAGGGGCCAGATTTGCTACCTCCTGAGTCCTATGGCATTAAAATATGTCAGTCTGAAGGCAACCAGAAGTGGGGAGAAAGCATTATTGATATAAACCAAGTTGTAAGGGGGATCCTACGTCTCATGTTAGAGGAAGACTACCTATACATGAAGTGTCCATATGTGTGTGATTCTCCTATAAATCAAGGCACAAGGTCACATAGGGGAAATGCTTGCTTTTTAAATGCTATCTCACCACTGAAATTCAGTTGCAGCGTGTAGTAAAAACATCTAAGGCCATATGTGGCCTTTAGTAGCTCAGCCCTGAGGTAAAACCTAAGGGAAACCAATTGTGGATTCTTAACTCATCTAGTTTGTTTTTCAGAACCTGAACTCAATTCTCAACATTTGCCTTTCCTAGCATTTCTGTTTATTTATTTGATTTATATTCTGCCTTTTTGCCATAATTAAGCTCCAAGGCAAGATGGGGAATATACCTCTAATCAGCTAGACTGATGTCTTTGATCAGTGGTTCCCAACCTTGGGCAACCCAGGTCTTCTTAGGCTGCAACTTCCAGAAAACCCAGCCAGAATAGCTGGTGGTGAAGGAGTTTCACCCGAAGAACACTTGGGTTACCCAAGGTTGGGAACTACTGTCTTAAATTATGCTGTTATTTCCTAACATAAGCTGTCAATTTTACTCATAGGCACGGGAAGAAAGATGGTATTAAAACTACCTGGGTAATTCCATTTCCAAATTCTGGATTGGAACCAGACTGAAACCTATAAAATTGGGCTGGCATAAGCCAATTCCATCTCGCCCCACCTTTCCAGACCCCTGAAAAGACTGCACAGAAGGTTGAAGGGAGCTTCTGAATGGGCTATCACAGTGAAGGAATATTTGTTGAATTTTAGGCAGTGATACTTTCTGCAAGCTAAGCCTTCTCTCCAGGGAAGGGTCAGATTCTGGATCCAGAATAATAAAACCACTTTACTGCGTTTGTTGGAAGAGCAGTAAGAGTTCTGGGGATAAAACAGAAAAATCCATGCGTATCACTATGAGCGCCTTTAGAAGACAAGTGGTCTCCAAAATGGTAAATAAGTATAAAGGAAGGTAAGGGCTGAAGTGGAAGTGGCTAGGGACTACTTGCTTATTCTTTGTTTATCATATTTGTTTCCCACATTTGCATCCCAAGATTGGCAAAGCAACTTAACAACTTAAAGTAAAATAATTACACAAGCAGTAGTAGAATTAAATATAAATGTCTCCCTATATTGTAAAAATACTTAGGTACTATAGCAATAATTATACATTGTCCTTTAATAGTTACTAAAATCATGGAACATGTTGGCTTGATCAATAAATTGGAGATGTTAAGCTGGGATTTCCTTATACTCCACAGGAAGCTTGTGGGACCCAAATATATTTGTGTGCTACACAGATTCAGAAGTGGAAGTGAATTTTACAACTAGTAGCTTTTGCTCAGAATATGCAATTGTCCTTTGTGAATCTGACGAATGCAGGGATTACACTGAACATACTGTGTTTACCACAAAGGTATATATATATATTTATTCTCAAAATAGAGGTGTGAGAGACATAAGTTGTGTTTTTTAAAAGAACCTTACAGGTAAGAGTTGAAAATCAAAGGCACATTAATTTTGTTTTATAGCTATAAGTAATTATTAGTTACTGATAGGGACCTGAGAATTAGGTCCTCTTAAGAAAAAAGGCAGGGTAAGAATATTTTAAATAATAAAAAAAATAAATTCAATGGCAGCTAATTGTGTAAACATTGCAAGAGAACTTTCAGGGTTCTTCAACCAGCTGAGAGATCTTCCCTCTGATATGAGGTGCCACATGTTGTTGTTGTTGTTGTTGTTGTTGTTGCTGTTGCTGTTGCTGTTGTTGTTGTTGTTGTTGTTGTTTTTGGTAGGGAGATTTGGCAATTTGTGCAACGTATACTTTGCATAAAACTCTTGTCCCTGCACAAAATAAGAGTCTTTTTAATAAACCGAATAACTAAACATACATAACAGGTTAATAGGACAGGCTGATTGTGTCTTTATGATCAATCCATCCAGTGAAGCAATAAATACCACATTTTTCACTATGGTGTGTTTTACAGAAACACATAAATAGCATTTGTGGAAATATGCAAACGTTTGATTCCCTCCCCCCCCCATCGCCACCTCATGAAAGATCATATCAAAAATACATTTTTAAAAGTCTCAGTTTTACTGTGCAGGGACAAATTAAGTCAGAATGTGCATCTACTTACAAAATGTGTTTTTCCCCATGTATTTCTTTGGAATAGAGAAATGACACTAGACTTTCTGAGAGAATACCAGTGAATGGTCAAAACAGCAGAAAGTTTATAGAGGTAAGGTTTAACTTGATGATAGAAATAAGTTAAACAATAAGGGCTCCACACATGATTTCTAATAAATATTTTAGGTACATCTTCTGTTAGCACTTAAATAGAATGCAGTGGAGCCTTGACTTACGAACGGCTCCACTTGCATACTTTTCGACCTACAGACTTCTCCGGCCGCAAAATTTTACTTCGACTTGTGGCCGGAGAATTGACCTACGGACCAGAAGGGGGAGGCGGGGAAAGCGCCCAATTCAAGTTTGGTGCTTTCCCAGCCTCCCCCTTCCAGTCCGTAGGCTGTGCCTCCGGATGTCTTGCAGGGCTTCTCCGCCGCCATGGGAGGCATCTCCGAGGTTCCCCTCCGCCGCCAATAGTGCTTTGGAGCTACTATTGGCGGCGGGAGGGACCTCCGAGATGCCTCCCATGGCAGCGGAGAAGCCCTGCAAGGCATCCTGAGATCCCCTGCTGCTGCCGCTGCTGCTGGAAGCCAAGCCACACTGGGCAACCCAAGCCACGCTCGGACTCCTGGGAGCCCAAGCATGGCTGGGGTTGCCCGGCACGGCTCAGCTCTCAGCGGCGGCGGCAGCAGCAGGTTGGGTGGGTGGTTTCCGGATGCATTCCATTGCTTCTCTGCCTGGAAGGCATCCGGAGGTTCCCCGCCACCGCTGGGAGCCGCGCTGCGCCGGGCAATCCAAGCCATGCTCGGACTCCTGGGAGTCCAACCATGACTGGGATAGCCGGGCGCAGCATGGCTCCCAGCGGCGGTGGCAGGGTAGGGGGTGTCCAGATGCCTTCCATTGCTTCTCTCCCTGCTGTCGGAGGGAAAGCCTTTTGAGAGCTTGGAAGGCAAACAGGCAGGGAGAAAAAGGCTGGAAATTTGAATTTCCCGCCTTTTCTCCCTGCCTTCTTGCCTTCCAAGCTCTCAAAAGGCTTGCCCTCTGACATTGGAGGAAGTCCTTTGAGAGCTTTGAAGGCTCCCAGCAGCCGCAGCAGCAGGGTGGGGTGGGGGTCTCCGGATGCATTCCATTGCTTCTCTGCCTGGAAGGCATCCGGAGGTCCCCCGCCACTGCCGCTGGGAGCCACGCCGGGCAACCCAAGCCATGCTCGGACTCCTGGGAGTCCAAGCATGGCTGGGGTTGCCCGGCGTGGCTGGTGGGGGACCTCCAGATGCCTTCCAGGCAGAGAAGCTATGGAAGGCATCCGGACACCCCCTACCCTGCCGCCACCGCCGCTTGGAGCTACGCCACACCAGGCAACCCCAGCCATGCTCGGACTCCCGGGAGTCCAGCCATGGCTGGGATAGCCAGGCATGGCTCGGCTCTCGGTGGTGGCGGTGGTGGCGGGGAACCTCCGAAGGCCTTCCCTGCCACCATGGGAGGCCTCTTGGATGTTCCCCCACTGCCGATAGTGGCTCCGAAGCACTATCAGCGGCGGCGGGGGACCTCCGAGAGGCCTCTGGCAGCCGCACCGAAGACTTCGGGGTCCTCAAACACCAGCGATGGCGGCAGCGGGGGACCCCTTGAAGACTTCAAAAGAGTGCTTTTTAAAATATTTATTTTTGATTTTGTGTGTGTGGGGGGGTTGTGGGACAGATACGGATTGATAGGTTTTCAATGCATTCCTATGGGGAATGCATTTTCGACCTACGTACTTTTCGACCTACGGACTCCGTTCCAATACAGATTAATTCCGTAAGTCGAGACCCCACTTGTAACAGGGATGTTGTCTCCAAAAGGTTTGTTCTTCTTTTCAAGTTGCTTTGGTAGAGGGGGTTTAGAATGAAAGGGAAAGGGTCCTTAAACCTGTCCCAACCTCTTTTTCTTTCTTTCCAAATAACAATGGGCAGCTTCCTGTCTCAAGTTTTTCAAAATGTGGTTGAAAATAGTTGGCATCTTGTGATAGCTTAAAAACAGGCCTAACCTTTTGTGGATTATTGCCCAATTTATCCATGAAAATGTATGCCAAACAACTGATGTAATTTAAAATCCGGTTGTTTATTCCAACTAATCAATGGAAATTATATAAGTGCTGACTTAACAAAGTCCTAATTGAATCAGTTGAACTGTCTTATGAAGGACTAACAGTTGATACAGTCATGTGAAAAAGAAAGTACACTGTCTTTGAATTCTATGACTCTACATATCAGGACATAATAAAAATCAACCAGTCCTTATCGGGTCTGAAAATTAGGTAAATATAACCTCAGATGAACAACAGCACATAACATATTACACTGTGTCATCATTTATTTTACAAATATAAAGCCAAAAAAATGGAGAAGCCATGTGTGAAAACTAAGTACAGTGGTGCCTCGCTTAGCAATTGCTTCGTTTAACGAAGAATTCACTTAACGATGTGTTTCTTAGAGGAATTTTCCACATCATTTAACGATGTTCTCTATGGGGGATTTTCACTTAACGATCTCTGTTTTCACTCATTTTTAAGTGTCTTAAAATGTTTGAAACCTGTTTTAAATGCTTGAAATCGGTAGTCCCCCTTGTGAAACATGTGCAAACTTAATTTGGCTCTGTTCTGAGTCTTCGTTAATTTTTGGTGATTTTTTGTTTTTCCCCTTTAAATCCATTGATTTAAAGGGGAAAACAAAAAATCACCAAAAATTAACGAAGACTCAGAACAGAGCCAAATTAAGTTTGCTTAGGTTTCACAAGGTGCACTACCAATTCCAAGCATTTAAAACAGGTTTCAAACATTTTAAGACACTTAAAAATGAGCAAAAATGGAGATTGGAAAGCCATTCAAAAGCATTGCAGCCGTCTGCAATGCTTTTGAATGGCTTTCTGTTGGGGGAAACATTGTTTCACTTAGCGATGTTTCCTATGGGGATTTTCACTTAAGGACGGTAATCCGTTCCCATTGGAACGGATTAACCGGTTTTCAGTGCATTCCTATGGGAAATGGTGTTTCGCTTAACGATGTTTTCCTATAGCGATGGGGTTTTTGGAACCAATTAACATTGTTAAGCTAGGCACCACTGTATACTCTTGTTGCTTCCATAGGAATTAAGTGACTAAGTAGCAGCCAGGTGCTGCTAACTAAATGCCCTTGAATAACTGATCATTAACAAGTGTGACCACCTCTATAAAAGCCAAAGTTGTAGCAGTTTGCTGGTCTGGAGCATTCAGGTGTGTGTTAACACAATACCAAGGAGGAAACATATTGGCAGTGATCGTAGAGAAGCAATTGTTGCTATCCATCAATCTGGGAAGGGTTAGAAGGACAGTTACAAACAATTTAAAGTCCACCATTCTACAATGATGGAGATCACTAATTGAAAATATTCAAGACAATTGCCAGTCTTCCCAGGAGTGGGCATCCAAGCAAATTCACCCCAAGGTCAGACTGTACAATGCTCAGATAAATTGTAAAAACCCCAAGGGTTACATCTCAGACTCTACAGGCCTCCATTAACATGTTAAATGTTAAAGTTCATGACAGTGCAATTAGAAAAAGACTGAACAAGTATGGTTTGTTTGGAAGGTTACTAGGAGAAAGCCTCTTCTCTCTAAAAAGAACTTGGCACATGGCTTAGGTTTGCAAAGTTCCATCTGGACAAACGGCAAGACTTCTGGAACAATGTCCTTTGGACAGATGAGATCAAAGTGGAGATGCCACATTTGGTGGAAACAAGATACAGCATATCAGCACAAACACCTCATACCAACTGTCAAGCATGGCAGGCTTGTTTTGCAGCCATGGGACCTGGGCACCTTGCAGTCATTGAGTCGACCATGAACTCCTCTGTATACCAAAGTATTCTAGAGTTAAATTTGAGGAATATGTCCAACAGCTAAAGCTCGGCTGAAATTGGGTCATGCAACAGGATAATGATCCCAAGCACACCAGCAAATCTACAACAGAAGGGCTGAAAAAGAAAAAAACCAAGGTGGTGCAATGGCCCAGTCAAAGTCCAGACTTTGTTCAACCTGGTTGCAATGCTGTGGTGGGACCTTAAGAGAGCTGTGCATAAACCTCAGTGAACTGGCACAACCTTGTAAAGACGAGTGGGCCAAAACACCTCCACCATGATGTGAGAGATTGATGAAGTCATTCAGAAAACAATTACTTCAAGTTATTGCTGCTAAAGTTGGTTCTACAAGCTGTTGAATCATAAGGTGCACTTAGTTTTTCCACACATGGCCTCTCCATCTTGGCTTTTTTTTTTTTTTTTTTGTAAAATAAATCATGAAATTGATGTAATATGTCATGTGTTGTTGTTAATCTAAGGTTATATTTACCTAATTTTCAGATCTGTTGAGCTACAGATAATTTTTATTAAGTCCTGATACATAAAACCAAAGACTTCAAAGAGGGTGTGCTTTCTTTTCCACGTGTCTGTTGAAATAAGAAACATGTTCTTGTAAAATTTGTATTTAGTTGCATCATTTTCTTTTCCTCCAGTTAATTCCTTCTTTTCCCAAATGCCAAAGTGATTGCCGAAGATACTCAGATTATCAAGTAATGTGTAGAGAAGCATCAAGCAACGGTACGTTCAAGTCTCTAATTTAATACAATGAGTAAACAGTAAAATCTGTACACGTTGGTGTGGTGCAGTTGCTAGAGCAGGTGTGGATAACTTTGTTGGGTTCAGGAGCTAATTTTGCTCCCATCTGAGACCTCGCTGGATCAGATATGCACTCTGATCCCAAGGCACCGTTTTTTCAGAGTGGAAATGGCAGTGCACTCCCATAAACCTTGAAGGGGGGTGGCATGTGATTAAATGTTTACAACCTACTTCAGCCTGGATTTTTAGACAATTTTGTTTTAAGAAACAGAAATTGATGGTAGTTATTTCACTTCCATTTTAATTTTTTTTTTTAGTTATGTAAACATCCAACCTAAACAACATAAACCTAACACCAGATTAACACCATTTCCATTTTTTAAAATGCTATTTTCAGCCTGAAAAGGCCTGCCTCTTTTGAAATAGCAATTAAACAGCCAGTGATGCCTGCTGGTGGCTTCTAGCCATCCAACTAGCCATTTTAGTGCCTGCAAAGCAATGTTCAGCTTGATGGGTTTCATAAGGGGAGCTGGGGAAGACATACTGTGGGGAGACATGCACAGGCCACCTTTTCTCCTTCTCCGAGTGGGAGTGTTGTAGGACTATGAGGAGGAGATTGAAGCCCCTGCTGAACCATGTAGCTCACTGGGTAGTTTTATTGGTAGGTTAGATTCAAACTCTACTTGGTCTGGTGTTTTCTTCTCACAGCAGCAAACAGTATTCTCCTGGGACAAGCAAGATATCAGCCCTCACATCTGGATCTCAGAGGTCTAATGCCTCTGAACTTGAAGGTTCCACTTACTTGGCAGAACTAGGTTGAGACTGAACAACCTTCACTTAATTACGTTTCCAGCTCTTCCTCTTCTGCTTTATGGTTTTAGAGCACGATGTGCTACTAGCCATAGTGAAACCTATCCAGTAAAATGGCTTAAGCTAGCCCTTCAAGACCAAAGTGGCCATACAAATTTGGGATATTTTTGACCAGAGTGATTTATAAAATCAGCAATTTTTAAAACTAAATGACATAACATAAATCATTTGTTTCTTTTTCTTTCCTTTTTTTAAAACTTAAGATGGTGCTGTGTAAGTGAATCTGAATTTTTCGGGTCAGATTACTCTGTGTGTGTGTGTGTGTGTGTGTGTGTGTGTGTGTGTGTGTGTGTGTGTGTGTGTGTGTGAGAGAGAGAGAGAGAGAGAGAGAGAGAGAGAGAGAGAGAGAGAGAGAGAGAAGTGGTCTTCACATTACCACATAGCCCTTTGTAGACATGCTCCTTTGAGTAGCTCTTTGGGTCGAAGGTCGCAGAGATTTACCAGAGTTGAGCTGTGTGGCACCTGCCTATCCCTCACAGGGAAAATAGCAGCAGCAGCCAAGCAGGAACAACCAGTAAGGGCTGCGTTAAAAGATGTGAAAGAACAAAGAGAACATTACAGTACTTACCAGCAAGACAAATCCCCAGAAGTGAGAATACCTTGAATGAGGAAGGACAAACGAGTGGGGAGATGTACTGTTGTTCACAAATTGGAACTGTGGTGGTGTGAATACAATATTAGGAGTGAATTTATAAGAAACTTATTAAGGGGTCAGTTTGAGGATCTGTTGGGAAAATTTCAAGACCCAGAGATGGGCAATTTGAAACCAAATGCTCAGTGTGCTTTCAGCACAAAACTAATACAAGACTGACGTCTAGTGGACTTAGCAGTAAAATTTCTTAACCAAATTTGGCAAATAAACTTTAAATAGTCTTCAGGATGGCAGTTCTAAAGGCCAGGGCTAAAATAACTGAGCCACCTAAATCACCTGCTGAGATAATACAACCAGATTTAGAAGCACTTTTGAGCAGTTTTGAAAAAAGGGTGGACTCTAAATTTCAGAATTTGCAGAACCAGCTTAAGAACTTTATAATAGAAATTGCTGGAGACATTAAAAAAATCTACAAGAGTCCACCGGACAACTAAAAGACCAGACTTCAATTGAAAAAACTAGAACAGAAACCATGGAAGCTAAAGCGGAAGTAATGGATAAACAAATGATTAGTCCAATCAATCAACTTGACTTGCTTGAATAGAAAGCTAAAGAACATATACTGAGATTCAGGCAATACCAGAGATCCTAAAGGAGCAGACTAGAGAAACAATGGTATTTGAATTAACAAAATTTCTGCAAAAAGATAAAGACAATGGAGGGATGCTGAAATAGATAAAGTATTTGGAGTCAACTCATGCTATGCCACTCAGAACGACGTGCCAAGCGCTATACTGATTCACTCTGAGAAGAAAAATACGAGAGACAGAATTCTGCAACTGAACTCCAAGAATAAACTCAGAATTGATAATAAGGACCTTATTGTTGTAAAAGAAATACCCCCCAGAATTTTTCAGAAAACAAAGGATTATGTCTTCCTTGTTCAAAAGTTGAAACAAAATAATATAACCAGATGGAAAGAACTTGGAAGGAGTCAGATTCAAATACCAACAGAGGAGCCGTAGAATATTTACAGTGCAGGAAGCAAAGAAATTTTTGGAAACACTGGATGTGCAAAGACAAGACTCATGGAAGGAAGGATCCAGTTTGACTTTTCTATCTCTTGAGATATAATGGATTGCAAGTGCTCATAATGGAATATAAATATGGCAAATTCCCCCCAAAAGAAGGAAGTTATTTTACCATTTGAAAAAACAAATAGGACATTATCTGTTTGCAAGAGACTTACATTAAGAAGTGGGATAGAAAATACTTAATTCAAAATAGTTTGGGTCATGAATTTATTGCAGCTAGTGGTAATAAAACTGGTGTTGTACATTAATGAACAATTAAAGCCAGAGTTAATAATCTCAAATGAACAAGGGAGATTTGTGAGGGCAGAGATCTAATTTAATATGGTCAAAACTCTGGTCTTGGAAATATATGTACCCAATGAGGAGAAAGGGTACTTTTATCTGATGGATACACTGTTGATTTACCATACATCAACTTGAGCAAAGCTTACATCCAGGGCAAACATATCAGATTTGGGTCAATATGTTTTTATAAAGTGACTAGAAAAGTCATATCAATTAGAGTGTAAAATTAAAAATAAAGAGGAGGTGGATAAGAAAATCATGTGAATAAAAACACCTTTAAACTTAAAAATATTACAGCAATGACTCTCAATGTTAACAGAAATGGTTAAAAAATGAAACTATGCCAAGTAAAGACATTTTGAACAAGCTAATAAACCGAGGAAATGGCTGGTATATAGAATAAGAAAAGAGAGGGAAAAGTGGTTTTTAAAACTGCATGACAAAGTGCTAGTTGTCACAGATAAAAGAGGCATTCAAAGAATAATATACAACTATTACTCCCATCTTTATAAGAACCAGGGGACCCTGATAGCCAAAATAGAAGAATGTATTATTTATTTTTGTTTTTGTTTTTATTTTTTCCCCTTAAATTTTTAATTTTATTAACATCCATAGTATGACAATACAAGTTAGAATTGTAGTACAATACTATCAATTGCTTACATATTCTTTCTGTAGATTGTCTTTCTTTATACATCCACTAGTTGTTAATATTAATTCTTTTTAAAATATTACATGCCAGCAGTCCAAATTACTTCCCATACCCCATATCATGGGAAGAAGACTATATTAGAAATAAGCACTATGCAATATTACAGACGAACTAAGTTCCATATTGAATGGACCAATTACAGTAAGAGAGGTGGTGGAAGCAATTAAGATGGGTAATACTGGTAAAGCACCGGGGCCAGATGGCCTCCCAACAATCTATTACAAGTTGTTTAAAGAAGAGTTGTTAGTGCCCATGCAATAAAAAATGAATTCAATATTAAAAGAAAGGAAAATGCTAGATTCATGGAAAGATGCAAATATAACACTAATATCAAAGGAAGGCCAGGGCCCCAACCTGATCAAAAAAATTTGGCCAACCTCCCTCGCAAATATTTTGTAATAATTATTTAAAAACATCCCAGCACAAAGGCTGAAATTGGTACTAAAATAAATTATTCATGAAGATCAGTGTGGCTTTTTACCAAAAGGACAGTTAAAAGATAATGTTGGGATAGTGTTGAATATAATTGAATATTTTGAGAAACACAGTGAGAAACAGCCATGACCTTTCTGGATGCCAAGAAGGCCTTTGATAATCTGAATTGGGCCTTTTTGGTCAAGACTTTAGAAGAAATATGTTTTGGAGACCAAACTTATTCATAAAATGGGTGAGCTCAATAAACACTTCACAAAAAGCACAAATTATAGTCAATGATGAATTGACTAGTTAGGCTCTGTGAGATTGAAAAACAAGGATTGAAAAACAAAGATTCAAGAGCTGGACAATATAATCTTGACACTGGAGGAACCTTTAAATGGTATAAAGGTACTAATGGCCAAAATAAAAGAGTTTGGAGCATTGATCAAGTGTCATGTAATTGCTATTGTTTATAGCTGCTTTGTATATAAGAAGCCCAGGTTCAGCTTTACAATACGTTAGGTCTTTAACTCTTTTTACAAGCATGTTCTTTTGACAGACAATTCCTTTTCTCTTATAGGGACAGGTAGAGCAAATTGGGATGCAAATTTGAATGCAATATATGTTTGCACAGTGGCTGCTTTACTTTCGATAGTATGCACGCTTGCTGCTATACTATATTTCAAGAGGAGGCATGGTAAGAATTTCTCTCATTCTAGACAGAAAGTGGTGAGATTCTTCTACAAGCTTTCCTTTTACTTAGGCATTTAATCCATGTCTCTTTCCATACAGCAGAACAATCTTATAGGAGAAATATAGCTCAGTGGTTCAGGTCTCTGGCTGCGGAACTCGAGATTGGGAGTTCAATTCCCCACTGTGCCTCCTTGATAGGGGCTGGACTTGATGATCCATATAGTCCCTTCCAGCAATTATATGATTATTATTATTATCTAAGTACACTCACTTGTGGAGATTAGTGTTAAATGTTCATTTGAGGAACAGGCAAAAATGAGAGTCCTACGAAAAGGGGAATTTTCTTAATTGCTCTCCTCCTTCTTTGCTTCCTTTGTAAATTCCCCTTCCTCAGGGAGGACAAAAGGGGAAACATACAATCTTCACGTGCTTCTATGCTTCTTTAAGAGGTGAAGAATGGGAGAGATTGTAACTATCTGCTCAGATGTGACCCTCATTGTGTTCAGTGAGGTATACTGGATTGCCATGTAAGATCACTAGCTAAGGTGACAGAACGCAAAAGGAGAAGATAAAATTTCTCAAACTTGCTGTTAGTATCAGATTGTGGAACCTCAGAGACAAACTTCTCTGTGTATGTGCACAGGCTTCCAGGAGAAAAGTGGAGACCTTGGCTTGGGTCCTGTCACCCCATCACATGTAACAAATAATCTTGCAGCAATACTGTATATACATAAAGCCTTTCCGCTTACTGGCTGTGAGTGCAGGCAGAGGGTGGTGTGCCCATTGCAATATTTGTAAGCGGCAATAGCCTGGGCATCCTGTGATGAATCATGTAATGTTTCAGAAAGTCCGGTTCAAGGTTTTGCAGTATGATTGATAGAAAGTGGGAAGCTTTCCCACCTTTTGGCTTTTTATTTATTCATTCTATGAAAAATAGGTCTTTTTAATATATTGTATATAGTTCCATACAGTGATTTGTATTTTATATCTTTTGAACGAAATCCAACAGTGCAAAAGCATTCTTTCGCTCAGGCTTCTATTTTGTTTTAACAGGTACAACCAAGAACTGGGATCTCTTGTATCCTAACATGAAACAAACACCCACTACAGTCCTTGTTGTATATTCCCAGGAAGTGTGTTTCCAGCATACTGTCCTTGGTTTTGCAGAATTTCTACATGAACGCTGCAAAAGTGATGTTATCATAGATGCATGGCAAAAACGGAGAATTGCTGAAATAGGACCTGTACAGTGGTTTGCTACTCAGAGAGAAATTGCTGATAAAATAATTTTTCTTAGCCCAGGCCCCGATAGTGCTGCTTGTGATTCAACTTGTAAAAGAACTATAGAGTGTCATAAGAAGGACTCTGAATGTATGTTCATGATTGCATTTAACCTCTTCTGTAGTGATCTGAAAAATCAATCTTCTCTCCACAAGTATATGGTTGTTTCTTTCAATGAAACAAATCTTGCTAAGAGTTTACCAAGTCCTTTGAACTGCTGCCCAAAGTATTTTCTAATGAAGGATATTGACTCCTTCTGTAGAGACCTCTACTTCTCACAGAATCTGAGGCGTGGTGAAGGAACAAACTCAAAGTGCAACTGGAGATTTAAGATGAATTTTAAATTATGATAATAGGGCTAAAGCATGAGACAATAAAATATATATACCAGGCCTCATATCCTGGCTCTGAAGGTGGTTTCCTTTTCTTGTTCCCCTCTACTCCTAAAAATGAATATTAGGGTGTTAACCCAGGTTCTTCTGGCAACGCAATGTCCAAATGATAGAACTCTTCCATATATGTATTGTATATATAAAATGTGAAAGAGTTCTTCCATTACATTAGGTCCCAGAAGAACCTGAAACACACACACATCCTGCAGAACTCGGAGAGTGTATGTATAGATCTCTCTCTCTCTCTCTCTCTCTCTCTCTCTCTCTCTCACTATTTTGTGTGTGTGTGTGTGTGTGTGTGTGTGTGTCCATCTACACACACACACTGCCCCAGTTCCCACTGTGTGTGCGTTTCAGATTCTTCTCGGACCTCAGTGTCCAAATGGACACTTATCCAGGGTCCTCTATGGCACTGTTTGTCCTTACAGTAACTAAGAACCCTTTCCCATGCTGTTAGTAAGGCATTTCTGTTTGGCAGTGGCCAAGACAAGGGCACAAAACTGGGCACAAAAATGTGCACCTAAACTAGAGAATTCCTAAATTCCTAAATTGGGAGGTTGCTTTTCCTCCTTACCCCATTTTGTGCTTCCAGGCCAAGACTTTTTATTCAACTAAGTATTTTAACCTTCAGTTTTTAGTGCCTGCTTTCAGAGTTGGTGTTTATCTCATTTTTAACTGTATTTCCTATAATCTCTATTATTGGATTTTGGCTGTAAAAAGTGTTATATGCCATCCATTGTGCCACAGACACACTATATGAGAACTATAGAATCAAAGATAAATAATTAAATATAGCCACTAACTTATTAAAGCAAACCAGGCTATGTGTTCACAACCTGCATTCTTTCCGTTACTACACTTATGGTGTTGCATTTTTTTTCCACATGAACATAACTGTGGCTTATGTGAACAGCAGCCAGGCTTTGAAAATTGGTCCTCTCTGGATGTAAAGATGTGAAACCAGTTTTTAAACTTAACTTTGTTTCAGCAAAACAATAAAGTGTCTTGTAGCAACTTAAAAACTAAGACTTATTTTTATGTAAACTCGTTATGGATTGTAACTTAAAAAGAAAACATATATTAAGTTTAAAAATACCAAAGGAGTTCAAAAAATGGATATCAAAATGTTCATGAAAAAAATAGTTTTGGTTTTACTCAAATATAATTTGTTTCCACAGGAAAAAAAAGTTCTGGCATACTGTGTTTTTTTCTTCCTCCTCACAACCCCCGCCCTCCTCTAATCCCCAGAGGTGATGCCATCTTCAAGTTGAGTTTGATAAGCACTTAATCACACCTGTGCTCAATTAGACTCCTGCTACGGATTTCACTGAGACCACTCCAACACAGACAATTTGAGGGAAAGTTAAGAAAATTTCTGCTTCTATTATGTGCCTTTTTTAAAAATACTTCTATAGAACCACAGTACTTTTTGTTTATTTTTATTTAAAAACTGATATCAGTTTTGGCTTGTTGAATGGGAAAAAGTTATATTCAGGATTCCATAACATTTCAGATCTCACTGGGTCACCATACAAAAGCAGCTCTTTCACGCAACATACGGACACCAAAACGTTGCCATTCTCTTTGATATATCCATAGTTCTTGTGTTGTATCCAGACAGGCTAAAACAGCACCCCCTTTCCAAGCAATCAAACGAGGATCCATGTCCTAAGATTAAAACAGATAGACATGAAGAAAATGACAATTTTCATTGAGAGCTCAGCTGAAACCACTCAAATGTATCATCAGTGTGCTATACCCCATTCTAAATAAAGACAACTCCCCCTCATTGGCCTTAGGTGGTAGGAGTTATGCTTGCTGATAGGCCTTAAATAATTAAATACTAGCTAGAACAGGCCATACAAAAAGTGTACAAATGCAGGAACTAGACTGCTATGTACTTTAGTAAAACATTAACCATGCCTACATATGTCACCTAAATTTAACATCAGATGTTGATTCATTTACTTTTCTTCCATTATGGAGGCATGCTACCATCTTTATGTTTACTTTAATGCCATACCCATTTTAGAAATGAGTCTGAAGTTACTACAAATTGTTTGTAGTCTTTAAAAATCTTCTTTATAATATTAATAAACACAAACTTACTCTAGTTGCCTCTTACTACTGGATTTCAGCCAGTGTCTTTTAAAACTTCATGAAAAGACAAATGACATCAGCTATTAGCTACTCTCCTTGCTCAAAGTTTCTAACACATGCTATTCACCATGAACTATATATACCAACATTGGTCAATATATTTAGCTTAATTTTACAATTAGCTACCATTAAAAAGCATTTTTGTCTCTACTGCAAAAATCAGTGTCTTTTATTTCATTAATGTTATGTCTAGCCAATGTTATTTCTCTATTATATGGAAATATACACATAGCTACAAATAAGTACCTTTGGTCTTGTAATAACTTCTACATTTTCAACAACTCTTCTGAAAGAAGGAGGCATTTTGTTGAGAATCCTGTGTTGAAGAAATTCTTGGGCTTTGTGAAACATCAGACCACCACCTACTACCAGGATTGAACTGTACATTTTCTTTTTTGTATCATCTGATGCTGGAAAAACACAAACACAAGAACTGTGTATGAACAGTAAAGAATGGATTTAAAACTACCCTAGAATCATTTAAGAAGATCGCTATAGAAGTTTTGTTTTGGAAACAAAAAAAGAGGGGGGAAAAACCCACCCAGAAATGTGGCACCTTTAAAATTAGCCCATTTATTTGAGCATGAGCTTTTACAGACTACAATAAACCTCAAACATGAAATATCCAAGTGACAGGCTTATGTTCTGCATATTCATGTGGTGATGGAACCAAGAAGAACGAGAATCAGAAAATGCCAACAGCACACAGAATCAGCAAATGGCTATTTTAAGACAAATTGGCAACTAGTAGATGAGTAAGTATAATGTAGAGCAGTGGTCCCCAACCTTTTCCGAACCATGGACTAGTCTGGGGGGGGGTGTCTGTGCGTGGGGGGCGCGGCTTGCATGCATGGATGGATGGCACAGCATGCATGCGTGCGTGGAGAGCACTCACGGGGCACGCATGTGCACATGGTGCACTCGTGGGGACAGGGTGCACTTGTGGGGGGGGGGGCACCCATGTGGGTGGGTGGGCCGTGCATGCGTGGGAGTACGTGCGTGCAGGTGTGGATGGGAGATCTGTCTCCACGGCCCAGTCCTGCCAAGGGCACGGACCGGGGGTTGGGGACTCCTGTAGAGAACATTTGTTTACATATTGATGAAACCTTCTTGCACTAGACCGAAGCACTCGAGTTAAAAAACAGATGTATAGTTTTCTTACCACAGCAATCAATACTGTGCAGAATCGCTTTGTCGAGGCCTAAAGCTTTCCCTTCAAACTGGGAGATAGCCATTTTTCTGGACATATGACTTGTGAGTGGTTCTTCGGACTCGTTTCCCCCAATAATACAGTCGCCATGAAAAGGACCTAACTCCACTTCTGGGGGATACAGGTTTTCGGCAACACTTGCAGACTGACCACGCAAATCTCCCTCAAATCCACCAGGCTTGGACATGGACTTCCGATCAGCTGTTGCCTTTGCCGACTTTGAAAACCCAAAACAACAATTATGTTCAGAGATCAAATTGTATTATACATGTAAAACCTATACTACAACTTGTTTTAAAAACCTGTGTTGAGCAACCACACACATAAGACATGGGTGGGGAAAGAATGTAAACTTCCAGATACTATTGCTGGACACCAGTTCCCACCAGCTCTTAGCCAGGACAGCCAACAGCGAGGAATGCTGAGAGTTGCAGTCCAACAATTTCTGGAGGACCACTCTTGAGATTAAAAAAACACATTCGTATCTCTGATGGGCTGGGGAGCACACAACAACACTGTTTGTGGCCTTCCTTTCCCCACTACAAACCTATGCTGCACTAATAGCTATTAAGGCACAAAGGCCCCAGCATGGAGTCTCCTATTTCCAGTGGCTCAGGAACCATAAGCAACCGAGTTTTCCAAAAGAGGATATCACTATAGCCACATTTGTACAAACTACTCTGTGTATCATCCAAACTGTACATACCTGCATGATCAGGGCAGAAGGGGAAAAATACTATGAACATTTTTTACTTTTTAAATTTACTTTTAAATACAGCTGTATCTTTCAAGTAATTAAAGGGACTTACATGGGGCACAAACAAGGTTCAAATGTAGAGTCATGAAGTAACTAAACCATTATCTGAAAGGGTTAAAGAAACCCACCTTTTTGGGGAGCATGTGCACAAACACATACACACTCTATTCAGTTACAACGAGAAGTCTTGAAAAGCCTGGGATTCATGTTTTCCTCTGTCTGTTCACACAATCTTTCCTTAGTACAGACACAAGATCACGGATACTTCTGTTTTGGATTAGCCACAGTTTAGCATGCCACAATAATAATATTGAAACTGATTCATTTTACAGTGAGCTGAAACAACACTGCTTAATAAACTGTGGTCTGACATTGACATCTTTCAACTACTAGAAGATAAAACACAGTTAATTGCAAGCAAAGCTTTGGACTCCTTGAGGCTACCCTGGAGAAGGCTGAAGGGGAAAGGTACCATCTTACTGTAAAGCACTTTCTGGTGGTACCAGTTTATCATTAGAGCTGACAAGTTCAGCCCTCCATGTGAAACAGACCCATTTGTACAATCCCCCTAACAATTCTAATAATTCTCTGAAAAGGTAACTTTAATGACATCTATATGAAGGAGGAATCTCATGGGAAAGCAAAAGAAAAAAAAAACAACCCACACACCTGCTCCTGCTTACTTTGTGTGGCTAAAAGATAATGTTCATCATGTGGGTCCTCAGGATCACCTTGCGATCGCTGCTGCAACAATGTCATTTTCTGCCCCACAATTCCAAATGTTGCTGGATAAAATAGTGCCATTGGAGCCTAATCATGAGAGACGAGAAGAACTTCAAATTATTGCCAATGTCTCTGCTATAGTCCCACTCCATGCTGGCTTGCACTTACTTTACAATTAAACAACCAGTTTGCATATTCAAATAAATATCTTGCATCAAGATATTTGACTGTTGCCAGCAGCACATGTAAACTGAAATAATATATATTAATATTATAACATACCAATACTAGGATACAGTAGATTTATTTTACAGATTGAAATATTAAAGACAACACAAATAATTTGGTATTTGAATATCTGAAATGTAATAATGTAGTTACGTTAGCTATGAAATAATCTAAATCCTTTGAAGTTTATAGCTATCAAATAAGATTATTAGATCTAGACTACAGAGACTGCAGAAAGCCAGCGAACACCTTCCCCTTTCCTGCTGACTTTGGCGTATCTGTATCCCACTGAAGAAATGCAGCAGAGTCTTTTACCTGCAACTTTTCATCCCCTAAGCGTAACTGATATAACAAGGCTGGAGAATCTGGATGACGAACTTGGAACTCATGATCTTTTAATCCAGATAAATCCTGGTAACAAAACACAGAAGAGAACATTCAAGTTGTACCAGTGCATCCTATGCATGTCTACTCAGAAAGGTAAGCATGAACATAGGACTGAAGCCTAAAGAGTTTCTAAATCTCTCAAAATTAAACTATGAACAAATCCTCTTATAATACAGTAGCTTTCTCATAATGCACCATCTTATAAACCCCCTAAATAAGCCTGGTTCTCGATCCCACCCCAGCTATATGAAAAACTGATCCTTCACAAAAATAGCCTTCGTTCGCTTTAGAATGGGGGAACGAACACTGCTATGTATCTCAGTCTTTCCCATTATCTAGTACAGTGGTGCCCCGCATAGCGAGGTTAATCCGTTCCGGATTAACCTTCGTTATGGGGAAACATCGTTAAGTGGGACGGGGAAACCCATTGGAACGCATTAAATGTTCCAAATGAGCCCAAAACTCACCAGCCCCCGATGTTCCCCTATGTTGCGGCGGCCATTTTGGGTGTCCCGGTGGCCATTTTGGATGTCCCGGTGGCCCTTTTGGGTGTCCCGGCGGCCATTTTTAGTGTTCCGGTGGCCATTTTGGGTGTCCGGCGGCCATTTTGGAACCGCCGAACAGCTGTTCCCCCATCACAATGCGAGGATGCCCTTGCATTAGCGATGGGGAAATCCGCATTGGTTTGCGGATTCTTCGTTAAACGGTGCACTCATTCTGCGAGGCACCACTGTAATTTAGAAAACCCCTGGCTTTAGAACAATATTCTACATGGCATCTACCACACCACTGTATTCCTAATGACTAGCTTGTGTCCCTTTGAGTTGCCCTCATTACAATTTTCTGCATACTTCTGGGCGCAAGGGAAAACATATTTGCGTTCCATCTCTCTCTACTTCTGGTAACTTCTGGACTTATAAACCTAATTTATTATCATTTATTGCACACCTAAAAAGGTCCAAGTTATCTTGGTTAAAACAGAGTGAGCAAGTGGCAAATGTGTAGCAAAAGGAGTGGTGCTGGTTACTTTACCTGATCTAAATGGCAAAATGTTTCTTTTAAGTGCTGGAGGAGAAGACAATCTGTCTTTTTAGCCAGCTGGCAGTCTCTGTAAGGAAATCCAGCGCGCTGCATAAGCCAATAGAAACACCTTGCTACATCAGAACCTCCATAGGCAAGGCGTAACCTATGACAAAATTAAGAAGCCGGTACAGAAACACTTCTCTTTGGTGTTGAAACATAAAGTTTAAAGAATTTAGAAATAAATGACATCATCTATTCCTGCTCTCATCATATCCTTGACCCAGTACTGAGTCTTGTGAGATCAGTGCGCAAGCACTTCACTGCATGCTCTGATCTCTTGAATCACAAACGCAAGGTTGCAGGATGTGTTCAAGAAAGTAGTGTTGAGTTCTGTTAAGAAGGTCTGCCTAGCATATCACCTTTTGGCACAGAATGACTCCCCTTCTCATTGGGGAACGCTAAAATACTGTTTCCCGCTTTATGATAGCTACCTGGTGTTACGATGCGAGACACCATCTTCAACACAGCAGACGCTTGTCTTCTGGTCTCCCACATCAACAACACAAGCACTACTTAGGCCACTTCCAAACGTAGCACAAACAGACTCCTGATGTACCACTATTCCTGAAAACAAAATGGCAGGAAGGTTACTGTACGTACTGAGATGCCGCTAATTTGTCCAGACCCATTTTTCATGTGTAAAATATTTCTTACAATGGTTCCTCCCTTATAAAACACTGAATATGAGTTTAATAGTAAGCATTTTGTAGAAAAGGAGAAAAAATATGTTTATGGCTGCCTAAGCATTTGAGGATGAGATGGTTGGACAGTGTCATCGAAGCAACCAAGATGAATTTGACACAACTACGGGAGGCAGTGGAAGATAGGAGGGCTTGGCGTGCTCTGGTCCATGGGGTCACGAAGAGTCGGACACGACTAAACGACTAGACGACGAAGCATTTGTAAGTAAGTCCACTGGTGGCATGACATTAAGTTTAAAATTACAACTTCTATACTTAATCTTGAAGTGTTTCGGAATTCAATAGCTAACCAAAAGATTTATTAGCCTTGATTGCCCACTGTAACTATATCTCACATTTTTCTCCATGTACCGTACGTATGAAGCAACATATCACTTTTGTACAAAAACTGAACCATACAGGAAATGGTCTCCCATTGTGAAATGCCACACAGCTGTATGTGAACATATGTAGCAATCGGGGGTGGGTGGGTTAGTGGCCTTCAGATAATAATAAAATGGATTACTATTATTATTGAGTCCATTTCTATGCAACGTCCTATATCTCAAGATAAATACCGCAGCCATATTAACACAGAATAATTGGGAATAACTGGCCATTTGATTTGGTGTCTACAAAGAAAGCCAAAACAGAAGCAGCAGAAATTTGCAAAGACCTAGCATACTGTACATTGTTACTATTAGGCCAAAAAACTCCCTTATCTACATACTTCAATTCACAGTACTGTTTCCCCATGCAAAATGGATGGACCTCAACTGATCACATATAGGAGATTGCAAGCCAGCAGTCAACTGCAATGAAGAATAAGAGAAGAAACACTTGCTTCCTTCAGCAGCCGTGTGTAGCAGTTATTAAGAGGCCGCTGGAGTTACTTCACTTAAAAGTCTCTGGGCCTCAGTAGTGTTACATTGAGAATAAACAATCCATATCCCTAATTAACAAGCCTGAACGTAACCTTTGTCTGAAACTAGAGAACACCTGTGAAGTTATTATAATGTACACACATGCATGTGTGTATGTTATAATGTACATAAGTACATAAGAAGGCTGGGGGCAAGAAAGGACTGACTCAAAAGTAAGGCCATAAAATAATGTAAATAGTGCAGCTCTTTCCTTGGCCATTATACATGCTCCACAGTATTCATTCCATAACAGCTCAGTCTTTGGCATAGACTGATTTATCATCTACTTAATACACAAGTGGCTGCAAGGTCAACAAGAGTCACTTTAAAAAAAATTAAAATCCATGTCCACAAATGAGGGTGAACACAGTCAGTTTTATTACCTGAGAAGCCCATCTTCATCAGGATCATATTTACTATTTCCTTCACGTGTTGCTTATTATAGATGTCTGGAATTAGTAAAATGCACCTGTAATACTGAAAAAGAGAAGAGGGAAATGAGCAAACTGAATTACTCAGGAAAATGAATCATGGGTGAAGAATTAATACCAATGTTTTTATTTTAAATACTTCGGTTCTGGGCACAAGCAAATGTAACATAGTTAGTTTTCAGCTTTGTTAGACTACATTTTCTCCTCAGTGTTCTAGCACTCCATCGAATAAATGTAGTAAGGACAAAACCCTTAATTTGCTCCATTCCTCTCACTCCACATTCTGCTTCTACTGTGAATGCTCTTGTACACCTTCCAAATATCAAAGTGGAGTTCAATGAACTCATTCATTTATGCCCTACAGCACCTGAACTGCTTTCTTTTTTAATTTTCAGAGCATCCAATATCCCAACACCTAAAAATTTTAGTCATACTTAGGCCATTTCTCATTTAAAGCGCTAACATCTCTTCTTTGCTAGCTTCTGACCTTGCAATACCTTCCTCTTTCAGCTAATAAAGAACATGTTTGTTAAACTCAATTCTCATTTTATGAGATTCAGTCTGTGCCACACTCTTCATATTTATTTTAAATGCTGTAAAGGGCAGTAGATGACCTGGGGACAGTGGACATTTATGGAAGAAAGTGCTAGCTCACAACAAATGATGTCAGTGGTCAAACTCTGTTGTAGAACCAAAGACTCGATCACCATCATATTCTACTGACAACTCACCTTCAAGTCCTTCAGAGGTATTTCTAAATACTTCTGTATTGCGTATGACCATATAACTTCAAGATCAGCTAGGACTGCAGTCAGAGAGCCACCAGGTCCTGGGTGAAGGTTCAACTGTCCTCGTCGAATAGGCCAATGAATATTGTAACAGTCCAAAGGGTTGACATACAGTGCCTAGAAAGAATACTTAAATATCACATCATCATGACACTTGTTTACATTTTCCTGCTGCTTTTACTTTGGATTCACTATGTAAAGTTTAGTTTTACCCCCTGCTGCTGTTTTATTATGGGCAGTTTCATTCCCAAGAGCTTTTAAAATTATTTTGTATTTTAAATTTACCTATGCAACATTTAAAAAAAGTTATTGGGGAGACTGCAAGTGTCAAGAAATAAATAAAATAAATTCCTTCAAGGAATCATGAACATGCAGAATTTTCCTACACTCTATAATAGGGTTTTCCATCCTATGAAAGGCCATTGGCTAACGGGAACTACAGGAGGACTATTTCATTCTCTCTCTCCTATATATCAGGCCTTGTCTGCTCAAACAAGTAGTCTAGATGTGAGATGGCAAAAAACTTCCTAGACAAATAAAGAAATGTGGCTGACTGCTTTATGCACAACATACAGTCCAAGTACACTTCTTTCAAAATGCGTAAGTTTGTACAAGCGTTAAGTCAAAGTGAGATATGGGAGGAAAAGGAAAAGTTTCATTCCTACCTCTTCTCCTATGACGTATTCTGGATGGTGGGCAGTGTTTGTCCATTTTGTCCCGGAGCTGTGGTCTAAGATAGCAGGTCTCATCTGTCTATTATAAGACCGGGCCTGAAATACAAAGTCAAACAAACAAACAAAAGGTAACATACTGGCATGTTTGAAAAACAATCCTATCAAAGTCTTTTCTACTTTATGCATTTCTTTACCTTATGTACTGTTCCAATTTATGCACAGCTAAATACGAGTAAATGTTTCTAGTGTTATATTAAGTTTATCACACCAAAAACAGCAGGGTCTATTAAGAAACTGAACAGCATAAAATCAAGGGCTTGTTTACCTACACATATTCTGACATTATCATATCTCATCATGATGTCTCTGCATGACTCACTCAGACCAAATTTGAACATAGGCGGGAAAATAACCAGATACAAATCAGGTGTCAGCCAGAAACCTACTGGTGATTTAGCTGTACACAAATAGATTCATGGAAACCGCATGGTTTTCGTCTACCACCATTCAATAACTAGCGTGTTTAACTGGCTTTTGTTTCATCCATTATGTTTGTAATTGTTTCAGTATTTGTGTTGTTAAATCATTTGAGTCCCTCTAATGTAGAAGTTTAAAAAGTAAGTAATTATCCAGTAGGATTCTGGACACCGTTCCTGCTCTACATCACTGCTTCTTCCCCGTGCATTAGTAGGTTCAAAAGGAATGTCTTTTTCCCTTGACAGTCATTCATGTAGTCACTGAAACTGATGGAAGGGAAAATGGAAAACCGTCTGCTTCCAGTCTGGCTGGCACAAATCCAGTGGAAGTAGGAAAATAATGAATTTCTTTGCCATGGATTCTCTATAACCTTCCCTTTAGGATCACTCTGTCCATTCACTCATCTTTAATGTGCCACTAGCCTGCTTCTATTAATTAAAACTCAATTTCTATGAATCACAAGATATAGATGGGATACCTGATCAGGAGAGACGGGAATACGTCTTGCACCATTTGACATCTTTTTGGACCATATCGCTTGGTCAACCATTTTAAGACCATTTTGTCTTTGTTCAGTACTTTCAGGTTTCTAAAAAGCAAACCAACATTAGCTTTCCTCTAACACAAAACCATCTATTTCAAGTACACAGTGCTAATTCAGTAAAATATACATAGAGAAAATATATTAGTATACGTACTCTGCAAAAAAAAGCAAAATGAAATTGTATAAAGAGCTATGAACTCTTATAAGTGGCTTTTCTTATTACCTTTAAATATTATTTCTAGGTATCCATGAGATAATAAATGTCTTGGACATAAGACTGCAGATAATATCTCAGGAGATAAAATGTCCATTCCTTCAAATATACACACATACACACATTTTAAATTACTCACAAATACAGTGGTGCCTCGCTTAACGAGTGCACCGTATAGCGATGTTTCCGTATAGCGATCCCTTTTTCGGGATCGCTATATGGAAACTCCTCCGATCGTCGCAATGGGGAAAACCCGCATTGCGAAGATCGGGTATTGCGGCGGCCATTTTGGAGCCGCCGAACAGCTGATCGGTGGTTCCAAAATGGCCGCCGGAAGCCCGGAAATGGCTGCCAGCAGCCGTTTTCGCGCCCTGCCCTCGCTTAGCGAAGGCGCGAAAATGGCTGCCGGCACCTGGAATCCTCGCTGAACGGGTAAGTAACAAAGGTATTGGAACGCATTAAACAAAGTTTAATGCGTTCCAATACATTTCCCTTACCCCGTTTAGCGACGATTTCGCATAGCGAGGGTTAATCCAGAACGGATTAACCTCGCTATGCGGGGCACCACTGTACCTGTTGCCTAGCTGTGACACTTCAAATGGCTTTAATGAGTACATGACCAGCCATACATTGGTCAGCTATAATATTTAAACCATAAGGGTCCCCCTTGTGCTGCCAAAACAGTTCTGAAGCATCAAGGCATGGACTCCAGAAGACCTCTCAACATGTCCCCAAGACATTAGCAGTAGATCCTTTAAGTCCTGCAAGCTGCAAAGTGGGGCCTCCATGGACTGGATTTGGTGTTCCAGCACATCCCATAGATACTCATTTGGATTGAGATCTGGGGAATTTGGCCCGAACACATGCGACTATAGTGACCAGGAGATGTTGTGCAATCCAAACATAATACATGACAGATATCCATATGGCTAGGCACATTTAGAATTCCAGGAAAAACAAACCAATACGCTTCTTATGAGCAACTCTTGATTCAATATAATACATAAATGGAGAAAACTTACATTCAGGCCTTCTCTTAGAAGCCAGCTGTCTTTGTAGGTAGGTTGTCCTTGCTGTTTGTGTCTTCTTGCAATAATATGAGGAATGCTCACGGGAAGTGTGTCCGTAGCTCTTCCAAGCCTTAATGTCATTGAGCCAGGGTGTATCACAACAATGAAGTTGCTCTGTATTTGCTAAAATCAAACGAAATCAAACAATCTAATCTACGGAAGTATAATCAAAGAGCCTTCACTTTGCTTTGAAAACCTACCTCCTCTTGCAATACAGTATTAGGAATTAAAGTACAACAATTTTGCCTCCAGTTACCATGAGCTAAATACAAAAAACAAACAAAAAATCCTAGCATTTTAGTAACACAAGGGGCAAAAACTTATTTCACAAAACCAGAAGTGAACCAGTAGAGAAATATGCAATGTTTCTAGCGCTCTCCTTGAAGACACGACTCACTGGAGAAGACAATAATGTTAGGAAAAGTTGAATCAGGTTGGAAAAGAGGGACACCTAACATGAGATGGATTAGCTTAATAAAGGAAGCCCCTCAGGTTTGCAAGACTTGAGCTGTTAATGTCAAGCCCTTTTAGGAATCACTATTTCACAGGGCGACCATGAGTCAGAAGTACAGTAACTAAATAACCGGAAGGCAGCCCGCCCCTAAGGGTGCCCCTGGTCCTTTTCCCACAGGGGTTGTGCCGCCGGCACACCTGACCTGAGCAGGGAAACCGGGGCAAAGCCTCACCCTCTGCCTCCCCGATTCAGCCGACCGAGCCCTTAGGGCAACCGCGCGGCGGCCCAACGCTGCGCCACCCTGAGGGGCGACGGGAGCCCTCCCAGGCGTCGTCTCCGCGACGGGGGCCTCGGGGGCAGGCGGCTGGAGCGCAAGGAAGCCCTGCCTCGCCGCTCCGCCCGGCCTTCTGCGGCCACCGCGGGGCGGCTCTCACCCACCTCCTGGAGGGGCTCCGGCACGGCGGCGGGGACGATGGGCCGCTTGGTGCCCCGCTGCTCCTTCTCCTTGTCGCGCTCTTTGTCCTTGCCATTCTCTGCCGCCGCCGCCTCCCCCTTCTCCGCTTGAGTCATGGCCGCCCGCCTCTGCGCCCCGCCGCCGCTCGGCGGCTCATTCAGGCCCCGAGGGAGAGGCTTCCGAAGTACTGAGGTGGAGGTGGAAAGCGGGCCGGGGCGGTCGGTCGGCGGCTCCTCCTCCCCGAAAAGGCCGGGACAAACGCGGCGCCCGCCTCCTGCCTGCTTGGCCGCGCCTTTCGCTACGGCTTTTCTTTGGCGGCCGCCGGGCGCTCCCGAGGGCGAAAGAGGATGATTTGCCCCGGCGGAGGGAAAGCTGGAGGAAAGTGTACAGTACTTTTAATGGTGCGCTGGGCTTGACTGAGTAACAGAGTAATAACTCCATCTGTTACTGACAGGGCCTTTTGGAGTTTATCCGTAGAGTTGCCTTAATCATCATCACAACTACCATCTTAGAACTGCAGAGCTATATGGGTCACCTAGGGATCATCAAGTTCAGGAGAAACAGTGGGGAATCGAACTACAGTACTGTACCAACTTCTGGTTCCACAACCCGGTATCTAAGCCACTGAGCAATTAAGGCAGAAGCAACTTGACCATATATATATATTTTTTAAAAAAATCAATTTTATTTCTCTATACACACAGAATTCTCAGAGGGATATAGCCCTGTTGGATACCTAGTGTGGTGTAATGGATTGACAGACTATCGCTATAAGTCATTTCCAACATGACAGCACGGAACAGCCCTGTTGGGTAGATGCAGCAGAACACTCAAGTTATGTGGGGCTTTTTAGCCTAAGATTTATAAAAGCGAGAGAAACATGGACCACTTCCTCAAATACATGAAGCTGGTTTTTCTCCTTCAGATGTGTTTAATATACATCTGTAACCCACTCACCCCAGTTATACTCCCCATTTGAAGAAGTAGACTGTATGTCTGCAAAACCCGTATTATAATAAATCAGATCAAGTGGTTTGAAAGGTGCCACGGAACTCCTTGTTGCATCAATATAAAAGACTTGCAACCACAGGTTCTTCTGTCTTAGTGTTGTTTACAATGTCTAGCAGCCACTGGTGCAGTTCTTCGTTGGCCATCAAATTCCCAAAGTGTGCAGCTGTGTTGCTCTGGATCTACAAATTTCTAACAGTTCTCTTCTCCAGGAGGAACAGGCCTTTTAATTGCCCATTCAAGCCTAAGGTATCTCCAAATATTTTGCATAGTTCAGAACAATATACTGAAGTTAGAAAAAAAAAAAGGTGTCCTCTGTCCCTCCGAGAATTCTAGCTAGGTTGAAAGGGAAAAGGGAAATTTTACAAGGTTGATATTATCCCATTGCTTCCATCCTGGAAGAGCAGCTTAGAATTTGATAATTGGAACAACAGTGTACCATGAATGAATACAATTTCTCAACAAAAGTACATGTGTATTTTAGTTTTATGTCTGTTTTCATGGGGGGAGGGCAAAGCACAACACTTGATGCAGTTGATAATGTGGAATTGGATTTATTTAACAACCTATTAACTTTTATGGTCCCGTAAGATGTAGTGGCTTTTTTTGTGACAAATATAGAAACTACTGTATCTTGTGGAAGGAATTCTATAAAATGCTGAAGTTTCTTATCCAGGGGATATAGTGTCAAAACTCTACTGCTGTGAAAGCAGCTTGAATCAATTAGGTTAAATCGTTATTACTTGCGGGGCTACAAAACACAGAGTATCATTAACTGACACTAGTAAGATATGAGAAAGAACAATTATTACATCTGTACTCTGTTTTGCATCAATTCGTTCCCTAATTTATGGATGTCAAAGTAATTGTATTTATGTCTTTGTGTCCATGATTTCTCAACCTGTAAAATACTTTCCTTTTTTAAATAAAAAGATTTGAAGTCTGTATTTTGCAAAGTCATATACATATTTTATAATTTTACAGCTACAACAAAATATTCACAAGCTATACAAAAAAGCTTAAAACAGACAGTAAACAAGTGCAATAGATTTAATAGAACTGCATTTCAGTTACACTGGATCCTAGAAAAAGGAATTCCCAGCACAACTTCATTGATCTGCTAATCCACAGAGCAGTGAATATACATTTAGACAACACATTCACAACCCTCAACTCCAATCAGTCCATTCCTCAGTTTTTCAGTCTTGCAAATGTGTATGTCCAGTTGCCTGCCTTTTAAGCAGGCATTTACCTGAGGGGGAGAAAACATTAATTAGATGTTTGGCTTGCATCATGATTGCTTTGAGTGTCTACAGTCCAAATAATTTGTTCCAATAAATAAAATGATCATTAAATATGTTTTTCCCTCCCTTCTGACAATCCCTACTTTTGAGACTCGTCTTTTTTCTAAAGCAGTTTGCAATATGAAGTATTACCACTGCTACCTTCTGGCAGAGGTAAAGAAAACTCAGGCTTCTAAGTAACGAATGAAGTACCCTTACAGTAAAATATCAGTTTTGGCATTTCTTTTCAATAAATGTTACTAAATATACATATTTTTTATTTATTTAAAATATTTTTACCACACCTTTCTCCTTTAAAAAGGACCCCAGGTGGCTTACATCATTAAGAAAAACATTTAAAGTAGATATACATATACAACCCAAAGTATACTTCATGTTACCTATGCTTCTCTGAAAAGTTGGAATCCCACCACTTCTGTAACCAGAGGGAGGAATCCAGATTCCCAGGGCTGGGCAACATCTTCAATGGGTTTTCTACAACCTTTCTTCAGGTTAAGTAATATGAAAAGTAGTACGGTAAATTTCAGGAGAAAAAGCTTTAAAAGTTATGCTAGATGTGGTGGCTATGAGGTCTGCCCTTAGATTCATTCTCAAAATCCTCAGAGTTTACATACCATAAATACTGCATTCCTAAGCCAACTACACCAGAGCACAGAGTGCTGTCCTCTGAAGATGCCGGCCACAGAGAATGGCGAAACGTTAGGAAGAACAACCTTCAGGACACGGCCAAATAGCCCGAAAAACCGACACCAGTTTACAGATCAGATACTGATATATATGCCACTATGATATATTTTACAAGATTTTTAGCAGTTTTTAGTGTGTTTCAATATTAGTCTTTTCTACCAATTGAAAGCCAAAGTGACTGACATTTAATATGCCAGAAGCCATAGCTGTGAGTGATTGTTACTGTTCTGGCCATGAGGTTTTGGATGTTCTCAGAAGCATAAAATAAAACTTATAGCACTAAAATGAGGAAAGACTTGGGAAAGCAGGGAAGAGTCAAAATGGAATAAGGAATGCTAGAAACACACAAGACTGACTGCCACCTTGAAGAGAAGAACTCAGCTATCTCCAATTGCGTATTATTTTTAAGTGTTATCTTTATGATGCATTTTACAATCAAATGTTTATAGTCTTTGTAAGCATATACATAGTATACCCATACAACGAAATTCACACAGACACTCAGAGACCAGACTTGCATGCACACACACAAAAATCCCCAAACACTCCCCACCCACTAAAAATCCCCCACTAAGAATACAAACATCCACAACATGTGGCTTCTTATCTCTCAGTCTATTCTATCAAAGCTTAACCTTCAATAGCCTGGGGTACTACACATCTTGATTAACACAATTATTAAAAAATGGGAATACTCTACCTGTATTTCAATTCTGGTATCTTTTCAGTAATATAAGCTTATTTTATATAGTGTACACTTTTGTTTCCTGAATAAATGCAAGCATTAGATGAAACCCCTCTCACCTGGCCTATAACTATTTAACCTTTTGTTCTATTTTTGGTAGCAACTAAACTCAATGGATAAGTCTTCAGCCAAACTAAACTTGGAATTTTAGTAGTACTGTATGTCTAAAGTTCACACAATGGCACGTTACCTTCCTCATCCACCTCCTGCCATTGGTGGGGGACTTGGACCACCAAAGTGATTTATTCGACCCATTCTGCGACGAGGAAATCCTGGAGGTCTAAAAGGAATAAAGTAGAGATAAAAGACCCCCAATAAATCTTTTCTTCATATGTGCTTCATAATCAGACAAAACCCACAGTAAATTCTTCCTATTTTTCTAATTCAACTTGCCTAGTCAGTGAACAACATAATGAATTCTTTTAAAATGTTTTATAACACCAAAAAAAAAAAAATTAATTCTTTGTTCCCATTAGTAAAATACAAATAGATGTCAGGTAAAAATTATTTCAGATATATTTTCCAAGAAGAAAGAGTCCAATATCCCTTTAACTCCAATCCCTTAGCTAATCTCAGAGCTAGAGGTTTCTAGAATTCCATTAACAGAAAACAGCCTTGATTTAAAACTGAAAATGATAATATTAGGAACAATATATTAGAAGAGAGTTTTTCAGAACATATTTAAAGATGATAAATATTTAGAGTCACTTTACAATACAGTGGAAGAGAACTCTAGCCAGTTAAACCTGAAGCAAAAGCATTTTCAGTTATTCAGCGGCATCTTGAGGATTCAAACAACTCTGGAGTAAACATTGGGTAGTTCACGGATGGTCCCTGCAGGTAGGTGTTGCATTTGGCAGAATCCAACAGTAAGCCATTCCAAAATACATAGAGAAATTCCACCATGAAGCAAGGCTTGCACACATAGACCTCACTCCTGAGATCTGTCTGCTGTGGAATAGGCAGATAAGACTAGTTCTAGGACATATTTCTACAGATATTTCCATAACCAGGTCTAAACAGATAGTGAAGGTTCAATTGAAAGCTCAGGTCTTGCTACTGCTCTCCACCAATGTATAAAAACTATGCTTTGGGTCTTGATGTGAACTCAATTTAAATGCCTTCAATTTCATATACCACAACTTATTTACAAATACACAGAAACACAACTTATTTATAAGTACATATACAATAGTATAACTTTCAGCTGAGCTGCAGGATTTCTCACAACGTGTACCATCTAGAATAAAGTGAAAATGCTATACCCTCTTCCATCGTCATATCTTGAAGAGGAGGAAGATGAGTAGCCTCTCCTCAAATCTGGGTGAATAATGCTTTGAAAACTAAAATAAAAAGGAGACAAGATTTTTGTTACATTCAGTGCCAGCCTCCCATGCCACAAGGCTTTCACCACTGTTAAAATATTACAAAAAATTCAGAAATCTTGTGCCAATGTATTAACAATGTATTTTATTATGTGCCATTGTATTTTGAACTATGCTCTGGCATAGTTCAAAAATAGTACATTATGATGATACTGTAGTGCTTCTGCAAAACATCTGATGTCTTTACTTCTGAATTACAGATTTTTAAAAATTACCCAACTTTTGTGTCAACTGAAAATGAAGAGAAACTATTCAAATTCAAAACCACTCTTATTTTAAATTACATGGCCAGAATTTTGTTAGTTATGCCTGTAAGCTTACTGTAAACACTGCAATCTTTGCAAGAAAATTGGCTCACATTAAGAAAGCATTATTTGTTGTGTACTGTGTCATGTGACTTGGTATTGAACAGATAACAGCTAAAACTCTCTTGAGTAGCTACATGGCCATAATACAGCATTACGCCCACGGTAACTGAAATTGATCCAAGGCAGACTGCTACCCACACATTACACTGTTGATTGAAACAGGAAACACAACCAAGTGTGTAACTGACTTGCTTAGTCTTTCTCCCAAGGGCAAAATACCAAGCACATTTACAATGCTGTGATATTGTATTACACCTCAACAAAGAGGATTCTGACCAACATCTTCACAGCTTTTTTAACTAGAGGCAATTCAGTTCCAAATGTTGCACTACTTGCATTATGCTTTCATAAAGTCTCAATAGGATTAGGGCTTATATGACAAAGAATTTTCAAAATATTTTCAGGATGCTCCCATGCAGAATTCAGATATTCAGTGGAGAATTCAGATATAAGTCCTGCTTATGGAATTGGGAAACTCATTTTAATATCCTTAGTATTGATGCCTAAGATTAACTCATGACCCAACAGCTTAAAATATTACTGAAGATTGTTAAATCAAATGTTCTATCCTGAAACTATTTCATCAAGTCTATGCAGAATGCAAGTTCCATGTATTTAACCAAATATATCTAGTTTGGTTTTCTTTACATATAGATGTTACTACATATACTGTGATATGTTATTGGATGGAACACTCATTTTCCTATTTGATTTCCTTTTGCAGATATCTCAGACACCTCTACAAAATGTTTTTACTTTTTGATCAGTTTTATTAAATAGTGTAATTTCATTTTCTGGATTTGCAGAAGCTTGAAACAATCAGCTTGTGAATGTCAACAAATTCAAATGTTGCTTCAAATGCATGTTGTTTCTCAAAATGAGTTTCAAGAGCTGGATCTATAAAACCCCAAAGGAATTTTGTCAATATGGTTAATTGGTTGTTGGTTCATCTCCCTATGTATTTATCCTGCAGGGCTAGATGAGCCTCAGGTGGACCTTGGAGCAAACCATAAAAATCAACATTTTAATTAGACCAACGGCTCTACTTACAACATAACTATGAAGTCTGCTATTCCCCAAAAAAAGTCAGTTATCGATGACAAACTCCAAGGAGCCCGGCTCCGGCTATCCAACACTTGTCCTATCACATACAGGAAAAAAATCATGAACATCACTTCAAAGCAGGAAATACACAGTTATATGAATGATGAAATAGTAATGTTCAAATATAGACATTTTACTAGTTAAAATATGGTGCATATAATTTCCCATTGTTGAACAAGAAAACAGAATTAAAACATCACTGGAAACAAGGCACATCAGGATAAGTAAGAATAAATTGTACTGAATACAAGCTGTCAGCATCCAAGTAACTATTTTAGGCACAAACAGAAGCTTGGGTGCCTGAGGTTTTGACTTTGTCTAGGAGGACCCCAGTGTCATGATGCAACTGGAGGACTCAGCATCAAATGTGGTTTGCGATACGGCACAAGGAGTTGCTGTTTAAAAAATGCCAAAGCTGTCTTTGGTACCTGGCATAGCCTTGTAGCACTTGAGCTCCAGGCTAGGAAACACACTTCAATAACTGTTGCACTTCCTTAACATTTACAATTAGAAGTAACATTCTCCCTGACTTTATTCACCTGAATTGTTGTAAACTACAAGATATGAGTAAGATATTCCAATTCTAGGTTATTTAGAAATTTACTTCAAGTTGCCATTCCAATATACCCCAAATGAGAACTCATTAAAACACATTTTCCTAATATTGCTGGTTTTGCTTCCAGCTGCTCTGCTTTCAGCACTGAGCCCAATGGCTTATTTGGATTACTGCCAGTATAATGTTATACATTGACCCCCACATTTACCGCTTCCCTGAAAATAAGACCTAACCTGAAAATAAACCCTAGTATGATTTTTCAGGATGCTAGTAATATAAACCCTACTCCAAAAACAAGCCCCAGTTAAGTGAAACCCCGCCCTCCACCGTTGTGCACGAACCAGAAGAAGATAGCAGAACTGTAAAATAAAACATCCCCTGAAAATAAGCCCTAATGTGTTTTTGGAGCAAAAATTAATATAAGACCCCATCTTATTTTCGGGAAAACACGGTATTTGGGGTATCAGATGCACAGATTCAGTGCACCCAATTGCTGACAATTTTTTCTTGAGAAGCTTCTGTACAACTTGGTGTAAAATATGTTTATCAGAAGTTATTCAGAGCTGAATACTCGATCCCAAATAAAACATTTGGATGACTGCAGCTTTGTGCCACTGTACTGTACAGTACTTTTTGCTGCTTTAAACTGATTCAGCTACTTTAGAGAAATCAACAGAAGTACCTGACAGTGTAAGTCACCTGCACACAGTATTTGATTTCTAGCTTTTCTATTGCTAACCAAACATCATCCAAAAAAACTTTTTAAGCAGATCAGTAGCAGGAGCACAGGGGTGGGCACTAATGGTAACTTACTTCACCATTCAAAATGTACAGAGAATAAATGCACCTATCCTGCATGATGCAATCATGGCTTTCAGAGTTAACATACACCAGATAAACCAAAGGAGTAACTGAATACTTGTGGCTAGAAATGTAGCTTTATCCTATGCATGTGTTCTCAAAGCTCAGGATGACCGATTGAAGAAAACTGTACAACTGCAAACCCCCTGAAAACTACGTTGACTTGACATCATAACATGATGCAAGCCCTGCATCGGCAAGGCCAGGGGTTTCCAAACGGCTCGTCCCCTCCTTCCCTCCCATAGGAAGCCAATCGTACGCCACGCAGCGAGGCACTCTCAGCGTCTCTCCGGACAGCTGCCTCAAAAGGGCTGCCTCGGAAAGATTCGGTTCTGGGTTACTTACCCTTCTCGCCCTTTTCGTTTCGTTAAAGGCGGGCTTTCCAGGGCAAGCGATTCACCCAGGCCTTTCCAGAGTTACCCCTGATCCACCCTAAAGCCCGCCCCACACAAACCCAGCGCCCTCCTCCGCCTTTTCGCTCCACGTTTACAGATGCTGTCGGGACACCGGCCCCACCACAATAACAACAGCCACGTTCCGCCGAGTCAGTTCGGATTTGGGGGCCACCCTGTTCTAGGTAGGGAACACTCAGAAGCGCCTTCCCACGCCCGGCCTTCTGAGGGACGCCCCGGGAGCTGTGGCAAGCCTGCCCAAGGCCACCGCACCCAAGGCGGGCCCTTCTCCTGGGGGGGGGGGAGCAGCGGGGAACCGAAGCCCCCCCACCCTTCGGTTCCCTTGACGACAGAGACACAACCCCCCCCCCCTGCCTGAGCCAGCTCAGAAAGGAAGGTGGGAGTCACGACGGTTGCCATTATCCGGACCGGACGGGGCAGTCTTTTGGTGGCGACGCTGGTCATGGCGACCACTGCCCACTGCCACCACCCTGAGGCAGAAGGAGGAGGAGGAGAGCAGCGCTGTGTCAAAGCCTCCCCGACCCACCGCGCCCCCAAGTCCTCGTCCCCCTCCTCTCACCATTCGAAATGTACACCATTTCGCCGCCTCGGCCCCAGCGAGCGCCGTGACAAGCCGGATCCAGATCCCTCCGCCGCCCTCTCTTGCTCCGCCCCCTTCACAGAGGAAGTGGGAGCTGGGGAAGCCTGATAGGCTCTACCCACCCGGGGTGGGCTGTTGCGTCACTACTTCCCTTTTCCCGTCCGGGTCCCGCCCCCTCTTGTCCCTCCCCCCCCGACTAGTTCGGAAGCTCAACGGGCCTCCGGACCATAGAGATAAGAAAAAGGAGAAGAGCCTCCCATCAGGGAACGTTGGGAGAAGCCGTGTTCACCTGTGCTAACATGCCAGACAAAAGGAAAAATAAAGAAGACAGAAGCGATGTGGCACCTTAAAGTTTAACTGCTGTATTTTTGGGCTTTGGGGGCGGGGGAATAGCAGATAATCTTTAAGGTGCTACAACGTTTTTGTCTTTATTTTTTCTTTTGTTTTTGTCTGATTTAGACATCTTCCCCCTCCCACCCCACCGCTCTTCCTGAGAAAGGAAGCATGAGCTGCGTGTATAGAAAACAATAAATACAGTATTTTCCTCCACACCCTTTTCCTGTTTGGGCAGCAGCATGCCCACTTTGAAGAGAAAAAACATAAGCAGAACCAGTGTTCAGGTTCTAAATTTGGCCTTTCCTGCAGATAAGTCTTTCCAAAAACATTAAAAATGAGCCGTGCTAATGCTGAAGCAACTCACTCGCTGCTGCTATCTTTCGCAGGAAGAGAGGTCGCTGTGGCTGATTTAGGAGGTGTCTACCCCAGCCCTGCAATGCAGCTTGCTGGAAATTCATAATATTGCAGGGCAGAGGTGGGACGGAAGCTGCTTTGAAATCCCTCATATCTTTATGATTACAGCTAAAGTAAATCAGCATAAATTGTGACCTCGAGACCTTCCCTCAGACCTCCTAATCTTCGGCACCGTTGGGTATGGAAGTCCCATGAGTGTGCCTTTGACTTGCATGCAGACGGTGGTGCTTAAAATGTTTTGAAAGAGATATGAAAATGTAGACGTTAAATGACAGGTCTTTGCCTAGTGTGAGTTGTGAGTTCACTCTTGGCAGCATCATAGCAAGATTTTAGACACTGCCTTTCTGTAAACACATAGGAGGCCCTTATTATGGGGATACAATTGAAACAAGAGTTAATCTCTAAAAGCTCTTGAAAGACACGAATTTCATCCTTTTTCATGGAGTCTTGTGGCTCCGTTAAGACTTAACATTTATTTTAGTGCCAGCTTTTCTTGGTTGCAGACAGTTTGTAATTTATGATCTTGCACATGGGACCCAGCCTCCAGAACTTGGAGGCTGTTTCTTTTGTCTTTCCACTAAGCAAATGTGAAAACTATGGGAATGTCCAATATGGGAATGTCCAAGAGAGTGCTGTCCTCTGAAGATGCCGGCCACAGAGACTGGTGAAACGTTAGGAAGAACAGCCTTCAGAACACGGCCAAAGAGCCCGAAAAACCCACAACAACCATTTCATATCTCTTTCAAAATATTTGAAACACAACACTCTGCATGCAAGTCAAAGATAGATACATCAATGTCACTTCCCTAGGCTTATCAGTCAAGCCTAGAATTAGTCATTAACTAAGATATTTAATGGATGCTCATTTGGAGATACTACTTATCATCTATGCGTTTACAAGAAAAACAAAACAGCTGGACAGCGGCCTATGCAGAAATATTTATGATCCACAGGACAAAACTTTTATTTCACTCTTGTAAGCAGCCTGGTTGGCAAGCAGCCTGAGTGTAAGAGATATTTAAATAACTATTGACATATCACCGAGGTCATAATGAGAAAAGGTGTCACATGACCTCTGAGGTCACATGATTGCTGGAGCAACAGTGCTCTAAGTTCTTTACAGTTGGCCTTTGCCCACTTGCTGCTTTCCTGCCTCAACAGCCATTGGGAGCAGAGGAGTGAGTTAGAGAGACCTTGGCTTTTCAAAATTACTTACATTTACCTTTCATCTGGGTTTAACCATGAACTTTCTCAGCCATTCAGGTTCATAGTTTATAGAGATGTACTCTGTAACAGGATTGCTTCCTGTTTTGTCTATAGCTCTGGAAACTACATTAAGGTTTTGCCTGGATAGTATAGGTTTAAGATGGTGAGGTCTGGTAGGGCAGTTTATGTGGTACTTTTGAGAGGTTGCTGTTGTTTTTTAATGGAGATAAATGGGTTTGTTAGGGGGCAGCCAGATGTAAGTTGGATTTCAATAACAGACTTCTCACACAGATGGGAAAGAGTAACATTTGTGGGGCTTCTTTTCTGAGTGCCCCCCTTCTGATACAGCCGTGGGTGTAGTTGTTGGAAATGAAACTCTTTGTGCCCACTCTTCGTGTAGGGTTGCTAGATACATGTATATGAAAAGGAGGACATAGAAAGCCAAAAAGGAGGACAAAGGAGGACGTATGGGGGGGGCCTCTGTGCACAGGGTGGGGTGGGGAGCATGTCACTTTTGGAATTAGGTATTGGGGAGAATAGCTCTTTGATCATAGGGCAATACCATAACCATTCAACCTACTCAGTCTTGAAAGGTCAAGACTGGGAAAGTTACATTTTTTGGACTACAAAACTCAGAATCCACTGGCCACTGTGTTTTCGTGTTTTAAAAAATGTTTAAAAAATAAAAACAAAACAAATCTACATATACACTTACTGGGCTACCAGGACCAATGGAGACAATCTATTCCTTCCTTTAATGGAGACCCATCCCCCTTGTTTTACTTATTGATGTTTTTAATTTTAATAAAAGAATAGTAAAGTGAAATAAAAAGTTTAAAAAGTTATGTGACAGATTTGAAACACTTTATAAACACCAAAAAACAGAAGGTGTGGATTTCTCTCAGCTTGAGAAATGCAAAGGGTGGAGAAAATGGATTTGCAGACACACAAACACACACACAAAGCCATTTTCTCCACCTTTTGCAATTTCTCAAGCTAAGAGAAATCTGCTTGTGTGTGTGTGTGTTCCAGCTCCCACAAGCATGGGGGATTACTCTGCATATGCTCCTGGACCTGGAAACACATTCTGCACATGCCCAGAGTTCGTGGTCAGGGCAGAAGGTGGGATAAAAGTGCCTCCTATTCCCTGGTTTTAGGAAGGAGGGACCGGACTGACCCCTATTTCCCTGGCTTTGAACCACCACCACCCCAAATCCCAGAACAGCCTCCCCTCCAGCAGGCAAGCAAGTGCACTCACTTCACTCCTGTACAGGTTTCCATCCATCCATCTCTCATCCACAAGCTGGGGATTGATTGCCCGGGGCTGCAGCCCTAAACAATCAAGCCACCTTATCTCCGATCTCTCTGAAAGAACCGGAGGATTTACAAGTGCCGCAACCAAGGGAGAGGTTCAGCTGCAGGGGGTGGGGTGAGGGTGGAGATACAAAAGCCGGACATTTTGAAGTTTTTTAGTTTTGCCTCCCAGACAGAGGACATGCTCCTCAAAAGTAGGACATGTCCTCCTTTTGCCGGACGTCTGGCAACCCTATCTTCATGATTAATCTGTGTATTTCATCCCTAGCATTCATAAGGTTGTATTCGGTTAATCTCCTTCCTTAGTAACCATAATTAGAAAAAAAAGTTTTTATGTTGTTCAGAAATGAACAACATACGTCTTTACATATTGTTTCCAAGTCTGAACGGTTCCAATGATTATTGTGTCTGAAATATTCACCTATTTAATGTGTTACTATGCCACAATCTATTGACTTGTTCAGCTTAATATAGTGGTGCCCTGCATAGCGACGTTAATCCGTTCCAGATTAATCGTCGCTACCCAGAAACATCGCTATACGGATATAAAAACCCCATAGGAACGCATCAACTCCATTTAATGCGTTCCTATGGGGGATAAACTTACCACTAAGCGGGAATCCTCCATCCGGCCGCCATTTTCGCCGCCTCGGTAAGCGAGGAAATTGCGCAAAAACGCTTGCGGCGGCCATTTTGTTTACCCAGCAGCCATTTTGGAACCGCCAATCAGCTGTTCTAAAACATCGCAATGCAGAGATCGGTAAGCGAAACGCTTACTGATCACCGCAATGCGATGTTTACCCTATCTAAACATCGCAATGCGATCGCTTTTGCGATCGCAAAATCCGCATCGCTATGCGGATTCGTCGTTAAACGGTGCACTCGTTATGCGAGGCACCACTGTAGTTCTCTTTCTGGATTGATTTCTCTTGTATTTATTTCCATATTCATAGTGTTAATTAGTGGTTTATAAATGTTAATATATATCATGTAACTATCTTCTAGGTAAAACAACATATCTTATGGTTAGGCACTAACCAGGTAAGGGATCAAAACTCAATTTAGATTTATTTAACTACCTTCCCTTCTCATACAGGCCAAGACACCAACCAGCTAATATACCAAACCTAATTTTGGTTTATTTCTTCCTTTTTAATCGCCTTCCTTCCTTATACAGGCCAAGGCACCCATCAGGTAAAAGATCAAACCTAATTTGGGTTTATTTCTTCCTTTTTAACAGCCTTCCCTCCTTATACAGGCCAAGACACCAATGAGGTAAGAAATCCAACCTAATTTTGGTTTATTTCTTCCTTTTTAATCGCCTTCCCTCCTTATACAGGCCAAGGCAGACACCAGGTAAAAGATCAAAACTAATTTTGGTTTATTTCTTCCTTTTTAACTGCCTTCCCTCCTTATACAGGCCAAGACACCAACCAGGTAAGAGATCAAAACTAATTTTGGTTTATTCCTTTTAAACTGCCTTCCCTCCTTATACAGGCCAAGACACCAACCAGGTAAGAGATCAAAACTAATTTCGGTTTATTCCTTTTAAACTGCCTTCCCTCCTTATACAGGCCAAGACACCAACCAGGTAAGAGATCAAACCTAATTTTGGTTTATTCCTTTTTAACTGCCTTCCCTCCTTATACAGGTAAAGACGCCGACCAAGTAAGATATCAAAACTGGGTTTGGTTTATTTTTTCAAGTTTTACTACCTTCCCTCCTGTGCTGTGATGTTTTTGTGTTTTGGTGTGTTTTTCCCCCAGCCCTAACGTGCTTCGGCTGGCTGTGTGTATGTGGAGGGTGTTTTTGTGTTTTCCCCCCAGCACAATGGCATTCTATTGGGGCTGGCTGTGCATGTGTGAGGGGGTTTTCCAGCCCCATCGCATTCCGCTGGGGCAGGTTGTGTGTGTGTGTGTGGGGGGGGGTTGGGTGTTTTTTCCCAGCCCCATAGCGTTCCGCTGGGGCTGGCTGTGATTTTTGTTTCCTTGTTTTGGTGTGTCTGTTTTTCATCCCCAACACAAATTCTATGAGGCTTGCAGTGTTTTATTTTTATTTTATTTATTTATTGGTACTGTATTCCCCCCCGGGCCGGAACGGATTAATGGGGTTTCAATGTATTCCTATGGGAAATGGTGCTTTGACGTGCATAACTCGAAATGGTTGTACATATTCTGGAACAGATTATGGTCGTAACTCGAGGCACCACAGTAGTGTGGTTGCTGACCTTGAGCCAGATATTCTGGATAGTGAAGTTAAGTGGGCCTTAGAAAACGTGGCTAACAACAAGGCCAGTGGAGGTGATGGCATTCCAGTTGAAATATTCAAAATCTTAAAAGATGACGCTGTTAAGGTGCTACACTCAATATGCCAGCAAGTTTGGAAAACTCAGCAGTGGCCAGAGGATTGGAAAAGATCAGTCTACATCCCAGTCCCAAAGAAGGGTGGAGCCAAAAAATGCTCCAGCTACCATAAAATTGCACTCATTTCGCACGCTAGCAAGGTTATGCTTAACATCCTCCAAGGTAGGCTTCAACAGTATGTGGACCGAGAACTCCCAGAAGTACAAGCTGGATTTCGAAGGGGCAGAGGAACTAGAGACCAAATTGCTAACATGCGTTAGATTGTAGAGAAAGCCAGAGACTTCCAGAAAAATATCTTCTGCTTCTTTGACTACGCAAAAACCTTTGACTATGTGGACCACAGCAAACTATGGCAAGTTCTTAAAGAAATGTGAGTGCCTGACCACCTTATCTATCTCCTGAGGAATCTATATGTGGGACAGGAAGCAACAGTTAGAACTGGATATGGAACAACTGATTGGTTCAAAACTGGGAAAGGAGTCTGTGTATTGCCTCCCTGCTTATTTAACTTATATGCAAAATGCATCATGTGGATGGCTGGATTGGATGAATCCCAAACCATAATTAAGATTGCCAGAAGAAATATCAACAACCTCACATATTTCTCTGATGGCAGAAAGTGAGGAGGAATTAAAGAACCTCTTAATGAGGGTGAAAGAGGTGAGTGCAAAAAATGGTCTGAAGCTCAACATAAAAAATGCTAAGATCATGGCCACTGGTCCCATCACCTCCTGGCAAATAGAAGGGGAAGAGATGGAGGTAGTGACAGATTTTGCTTTCTTGGGCTCCATGATCAGGGCAGATGGTGACAGCAGCCACGAAATTAAAAGATGCCTGCTGCTTCAGAGGAAAATGATGACAAACCTAGACAGCATCTTAAAAAGCAGAGAAATCACCTTGCAGACAAAGGTCTGCATAGTCAAAGCTATGTTATTCCAGTCGCAATGTATAGAAGTGAGAGCTGGACCATAAAGAAGGCTGATCACTGAAGGATTGATGCTTTTGAATTGTGGTGCTGGAGGACACTCTTGAAAGTTCCCTGGACTGCAAGGAGAACAAACCTATCAATTCCGAAGGAAATCAACCCTAAGTGCTCACTGGAAGGACAGATCCTGAAGCTGAGGCTCCAATACTTTTGCCATCTCATGAGAACAGAAGACTCCCTGGAAAAGACCCTGATGTTCGGAAAGTGTGAAGGCAAAAGAAGAAGGGGATGGCAGGGGACGAGACAGTTGGACAGTGTAATGGAAGTTACCAACATGAATTTGACTGAACTCCGGGAGGCAATGGAAGACAGGAGGGCCTGGCATGCTCTGGTCCATGGGATCACGAAGAGTCGGACACGACTTAATGACTAAACAACAAAATAGTTTGTTGGCAGGAGAGGTAAGTAAATGTTTGGGAGAAACACAAGGTCCTATCCAAACCTGCTCTCTTCCATATACAAGTGGTGCCCCGCATAGCGACGATAATCCATGCCAAAAAAATCATCGCTATCCAGATTCGTCGCTATGTGGGGCAAAAAACCCCATAGGAACGGATTAAAACACGTTTAATGCGTTCCTATGGGGGAAAAACTCACCGTTATGCGAAGATTGTCCATGCGGCCGCCATTTTCACTGCCCGGTAAGAGAGTAAAGGGCGTGAAAACGCTGTGTGTGGCCATTTTCTTTACCCGGCGGCCATTTTGGAACCGCCGATCAGCTGTTTAAAAAAACATCGCAATGTGAAAATTGGTAAGTGAAACGCTTACCGATCATCGCAATGCGATGCTTTCCCATTCAAAACATCGCAATGCGATCGCTTTTGCGATCGCAAAATCCACATTGCTATGCGGATTCATCGTTAAATGGGGCGCTCGTTAAGCGAGGCACCACTGTATACTTTGCACATTTTGTCTCCATCTCACTCCTTCGCCAAATCTTCACCCACACCCACTGAGTCCCTACATCTGAATTCATCCACTGTCACATTGTCCTGCCCTCCCCTCCCCTCCCTCCCTCCAGCAACTGACAGAACATGTCTCTTCTCCTACCCACAATTCCCCATCATCGCTCTTCATACGCACATACCCAGACATAATATTACTTTTTCAAAAAACCCCATCAACTCTAGACCCACCCAACTCCCCTCTCATACATACACACTCCACCTTCTTCCCAGCCGTATGACTCCCCTACAGGAGATCCTCCCCTCCCAATCTCACACCATGCCACATGACAACTCCTCTGGCCCACATGGACAAAAAGCATCCCACTATGCACTCTCCTCATCCCTTCCATGTCCCACATGCCCAAGAGCCCTAACCAATCCTTTACACCATTTATAACATGCCCCCCCCCATAACCCACCCTTCAATAGAGGGTTTAAAATCAGTTAAGTGTGTTCCTAGTTAACTCCAACATTTGAGTCCAACTCTTATTTCTGGAGCTGGTGGGCAATATATACCTCTGCCGGCGTGGATTCATACACTTGCTTGGAAATATTTTTCCTACGTCTCCTGATCTGACATAGGCAGGTAGAGGCACCAACTGGCATTTCCCACAAGGCTGTGCTGGATGCTGGTGCAATTACAAGAGCCTTCTGCCCCCAGCCAGCCCTTTTTCCTTTGAGTTAACCTGCTTGCCCTGGGTCCAGTGTGGCTGAGGTGGTCGCTTCGGGGCCGGATAGGAATTTTGGGTTCGTCTCACCTGATTAGCATATAAAAGGTGTGCGGACGTATTTTTTGCCTATCCCACACTGTTTACCCATGGGATTCTGAGGGCTATTCTAGGTTTGAGTCACGTTTAAATAGGTCAGCCTGTCAGGTAGTGTGGAAGAGAAAGTGAGTTTCAGTGAGCTCCCAAAAAGCACATGGGGTCCTACTGCACCCAGCATCACAGCAACCAGGATCTAGTGTTTCACTTGCTGGGATGAGGGGTGAATAAGGTATAGTCCCATCCATTGCATGTCTTAGTTCTAGGGAGGTTTTTCTTCCCAGTCTGTGGCCATCTGAGTACGAGCTGTTCAGGGGACAGCTCTGACCAAGGGCTTGGGACTCACCCACTTAGGATTGGAGAGGGGGTAAGAGATACCCCTAGAGCCCGCCCCAGGGATCCACATGACGTTCAGGCCCCTTTGCAGGATGAGAGTGTGGAGGTTAAAAGCAATAAAGTGTGGCCCTTGTTAACTCCAACACCTGTGTTTGTCTCTTTATTTTGGGAGTGGGTGGGCAGAGATTAAATAACAGTGGTGGAGGAAAACACTGAATATTAATTTTATGAACTTTAAAATATCATGTGAATAAATCTACAGTGTTTTGGAAATTCATAGTATTACCGTATATTCCAAAGTGTCAATAGTCAACAAGGGACCACAGTGGAATATTTTAAGTACAAAAATTCTCAAATGCTTTCCAGACAGTTTACATGTCTCCTCTACATTTTCTCTTTTGCATTCTTTTTCAACAGCTCCACAGTTCACCTCAAAAGCAGTCTTGACTGCCACTAGCAAAGTTCCATCTCTCACCCCTCCAAATCTAGGATATCCACAAGAATAATCACAGGCCTAACACTATACTGATTTCCTACTGATTCTGCATCTTATCACACAAGAGGTGAATTACTGAGACAGGGCTCACATAATAAGCATTGCTGATATATCAAGAAAACACAAAACTAGTGGCATTCCCATTTGGACATAAGAAAAAAAAAAGCTCTCCTCTTTCTCTTGATTCTGAAGGACAGAGATCCAAGGGTTGGACCCTTAAAAATTTTAAACAGAGCTGCAGATGGAGATGGCATTTGTAGCAGTTGTGACAGATTGTTACTGCTGATCATACAGGTAAAAGGTAAAATGAATGGAAGTAGCAGTGCGGGAAGAATAATCAATTATTGGTCTGGATACAACATAATATCATTGTTTAGAATTATTTCATGTATGGTCAGAATGGCCACAATGACATCCAGCCTCTAATAGGAAAGGGATGAGAAGATCACTGTCTCTTCAATTGGACGTTTTGGAGTAAGATGTTCCTTGCTTAAAAACTGAATTTACTTTTTTCCTTTCTCAGTCTGCATTTGGTCCTGCCATTAGGCAGAAGGGGATGGGTGATTCAGAAGTCATATACTTTTTGTTTGTTCCTTGGTGGCCGTGGCTCTTTGGCCCTGGTGATGGTGGCAAACAAGCAGCAGCAGCAAAGGAAATGGAAAGGAAGAGAGAGGGAGGGAATGAGCGACAGACCGTCAAGACCAACGGATGGACAGGCACGAGCTCTCCGCGGCAGGCTGCGAAGGAGACAGGGAGAGGGGAGCACGTGAGATAAGGCTGTTCTCTCGGCATCACTCCCTCCCACAGCATGTCTGGGCAGGGAGCGGAGGAGCGTCAGGTGGGAGGAAGGAGAAGCGTGCAGCCAGGTTATGAGCGGGGCCCCTCCTTCACCTCAGCAGAGAGGACGCAGTGACAGCAGAAGCAGCCTCGCCAGGTGACCCACAAAGAGCGTGGGGGGGGGAGAGAGATAACAGCAGAAGCCCTGGTGGCACCAAACCCCTAAGGGAGAAGACTGCCAGGCAGAGAGAAGGCCCCCCTTCTGGACACGTGGGCATTTCGGGGGGCAGGCGGGACCCAGCCCCTATGAGACTGGGAGGAAGCCCCGCACTTGCCAATTAAGTGCCGCCACCGCTGCTGCTCCCGCTCTAGGTTGGGCTGAAATTAGAAGCCAGGCAGATTTTATTGCAAGTGCAACACCCTCACTCGTGAGCATGACATGCCCCCTCTGCAAGTGAAACACACTCCCCCCGTACGTGTGTGCATGCGGGGGGCAGAGACCCATGTCCACGGCCCAGTTAAAGGAAGACCACGGACTGGCACTGGGTCGTGAACCAGGGGTTGATAAGCGCTGCCATATGCCACAGACACATAATGAAACACACATCATAGTAGTTGCTACATCGACAGCAAGTAATGAGTCATCGAAATTGAAACTGTACTTGGAGCCTCCTCTGCTCATTTTAGGCATGTTGGGACTGCAGCCTTGAAGCCTGTTTCTTTATATATTTTGATGTACTTTAGCCCCACTGATTACAGAGCCAGTCTGCAAATGTGTTACCCTTATTTTTAAAGGAAGACGGTACATTTATTTTACCCATGTGCAAATGTCCTTGGTGGTGGTAATTCCAGTATCATATTCAGCAACAGACTAGATTTAGGTTTTGCTGAATGACATGCAGCTCAATTTGTTATGCAGCATGTCGAAATATAGGACTAGTTGGAACAGTTTTGCTGTCTGAGGTAAAGCATGCTCTCTGTTCTTTGTGCAAGAGCCAACTTGGTGATGAGACAGTGCCCTCCATGGCATCTGAGGTTAGCATTCTAACTTAATACAGGCCTATGCAAACCGCAAAGAACACACAGATCTGCTCTTCATTACCTTGCTGCTGCTTCCAAGTATAACCCATACTGTATGCACTATTTGAGCCTAATGGATGAGGAAATCTTACGAATGGGATGGAATTCAAGATTTGAATTGAGAAAGAGCTGGAAAGGGCAGGAGCTGCTGTTCCCCTGGAGGACAGCAAGGCCTTTGACACCTTGGTCTATGTAGTACAATTTCAATATGTTTGTGCAAGTGTGTACTGGGAAGGTAAATTCATATTTGTATGTGCATATGTAATTTATTTTAGAGCTTTAAAGACTATATACTTCAAGCTCTTTCCTTTATGTTATGGTTCTTGTCCTTCAGTTGATAAATACATTTGGAACTTTGTCCTTATTTGAGTTCACAGAGACATTTGCATTCTTCCTTGTTTTTTTGAGCAGCTCCTGCTATAGTACTGGTAAAAAGAACTCAGACAGTATAAATTGTATCCATATCACTGTTGTAATATTTTACAGACCGACCGACCGACAGACAGACAGATGGTTGATAGATAGAGATAGATGTAGAAAACTAATTTTTGCAAAGTTTGTGTTTATGATATATATGTTTTAGAAAACCATTTTTGTACAATTTTTATTTGCTATACCCATTTCAATATATATATATTCCCATAGAATCAAAGAGTGTTATATAAGCATCTCCTATAGCTGTCTCATTCTGTCTAATAGTAGGACTGGACTTGTCCAATCACAGTGGAATTATTGCCATTTAGTCGTGTCCGACTCTTTGTGACCCCATGGACCAGAGCATGCCAGGCTCCCCTGTTTTCCACTGCCTACCGGAGTTGGGCCAAATTCGTCTTGGTAGCTTCAGTGACACTGTCCAACCATCTCATCCTCTGTCATCCTCTTCGCCTCTTTCCTTTACACTTTCCTAACATCAGGGTCTGATGTACTCACAGTGGAGTAGAGCCATGTTAATCAATGGTGTCCAGAACTTAGAATTTCCCCGCTCTGAAGGTATGGCTTGCTTTTTTCTGTTTTTCAGGATTTGCTATAACAAACATCTTCTTAGAACTGCAGAGCTGGAATGGACCTTATGGATTTTCAAATCTAGTCCCCATCAAGGAGGCACTGTGGGGAATCAAACTACCAATCTCTGGCTCTGTGGCTTTAAACTACTGAGCTATCCAGCAATTCATTTGTTATGCTTTTTACAATTAATTATTTTTCTTCATCCCTTCAGACTTTAAATATTTAAATGTGATTTCATTCCAAATACAGGGCTGTCTATACTGAGTTGCGTCTCTTTTTGATTATTGCTTTTTTAGTTTTTGAATGTTTAGTTTAATATAATTTAATTTGTCTCGAGTGCCTTAAACCTGGAGCAGAGAAACATAAATAATGAATTAGTTTAATTGTTTTTTTTAAAAGAACAACACTGGCTGAATTCACTATATTTCTTGTATAATGGTAAAAAGGTAAAATGTTTTGGCTTATTAGTTTATTCTGGCTTATTAGTTTTGGCTTATTAGCTTTTTTTAACACTTACGTATAAAGCCCTAAATGGTTTAGGGCCTCGTTACCTGGCGGAACGCCTTTTCCCACCTAGGTCTAACCCCTATCACTCAATCTAGCCAGGAGGTGAGACTGAGGAGCCTAACGCCAAGGGAGGCCCGGAAGGAAAAAATTAGAAACCGGGCCTTCTCGGCGGTGGCTCCTTGTCTTTGGAATAGTCTCCCTCCTGAGATACGTATGGCCCTTTCCCTGGGCATCTTCAAATGTCAACTGAAAACCTGGCTATATAAGCAAGCCTTTCCTCCATCCACCGCCTGATTTTGTTCTCTGTGCCTTTTCCCCATCTGATTATTGTGGTTTTCTTTTTTTTAGTGAAATGTTGTTATGATTTTAAATTGCATTAGATCTGATCTGTTGTTACCCGCTCAGAGTAGTCGGTACGACTAGATGGGCAGGCTATAAATGTAACAAATAAATAAATAAATAAATAAAGTTGTAACGGGATATTTGAGAAAAAAATACTCTACATTGGTCAGTTTCCTCAGAATCTTTGCAGTGGGACTGTAGGCGCAAGCAGCTTAGCTTCTGCAACACGGCCTGTACATTTTCTTGTCTGAAAAAGACCAATGAGTTTTTTAAAATACAAACTGGGGAGTCAGGCAATGGTGGTGGAATCATCTGTCTAAGAGAGAAAAGCCCCAGAGGTCTTTCGGTCTGCCTACATGACAGACTGATGAAGGAGGACAGTCATGTCTCCTTCATGATCAGACAAAGGCTAACAAGGCCTCTTGGTTCTAGTTCCTGCTTTTTAACTGATATACTCCTGGCTTGAGCATCATAGCCCAAATCTATGCCATTCTCTGTAATTTTTGTGAAGATTTCTCCCCCAGAAAAATGATTGTAACAAGTTAAACATTTCCTTACTGATAACAATAGCAAATTAAAATTTTGTTACACCAATAGTTAAGAAAATGACTTTATATATATTACACATATTTTTGCTAATATTCCAAGCTCTGGATAAATAAGAATGTGATAAATAAATGAAAAAAAAATGGCAAACATAATATCAAATACTGGAATTATTTTCAAAATATTACAGTATATACCCATGAAACACCATAGTACAGTATAGTTGAACAACTGTTCAAAGAGTAAAAGAGCTGATAGTAGTTTAAACAGAATAATATCAGGCAACAAAGGCTATAATGTTGAATTCTCTTCCTAACTAGTAAACAAGCCTCACTAAACAGAGAGAGTCTTATACTGTATCTATAATTAAACATGCACATTATCGTTCTTTAAATCATTTTTTAAAAAAATACTGAGGTGTGTTCTATATAGGATATACTTTGCCATATCTTGAAGAAGGGGAAGGATTGATTGTAGAAACATCTAGATTATCTTCCTCTGTTTGCTCAGAAGCACATGGATTTCTTCCACACAGGAGACACCTAATGAGACAATCACGAAACTGGAAAAGAAATATACAGTATTAACATATATTTAGCCCATACCAAGTATTATTATGTATTATACTTCTATTGTTTCTTCTAGGTAAAGTGTTACAATGTTATTTTCCTGCCGAAATGTTAAGTGCCATGCCTTTGGTATACTACAGACTTGATATGTAGATGTTTATCGGTTTATACATTTCCTATCTCTTTACTACTATTGGTATAGCATAATTTTCATAATTTAATTTATTGGACAGAGTGACTCATGGACTGGAAAAGGGAGCTTCCCAAATTTGAGGGAGATCCTGACTTGGCCATGAGCTACCCTTATTGTTTGGACTAAACTGAATTGTTAGTCCTTGAGTCAACCTACTGGAACAATAGATTTGTATGACTTTACAAGCCCTAATCAATCCATGGGTCCTTCAGCTTTAATTGGGACTAACAACTGGATTTAACCCTTTGTGTCAAATTACTATTAAAGGCAGAGGAATGAGCTGGTGCCCTATAAACAAGCTAAGAGCTGTATAGATTTCCTCAGCCTTCAAATTCTGAGGAAAGGCAGAGAGCTTCTTTATGTGGAGCTACACCCTGTATTTGCAAATTGAAGTTTTATAACCCCTAGTAAAAATAGACTCTGGGGATGGAGCTACATTCTCTTTGCACTATTAAAGAGGTTCAGTTCTGATATCTGTGTAATGTTGTGTTTTGTGGCCATGAAGTCTAACACTAAATGGCTGAGCTGGTGCAGTGGCATGGAATGTTCATTGCTTGTTCAGGAAACTTTAGATTTCTTGTACAGCTTCTGTGAGGGAAAGGAGAGATATCAGTCTGGCTGACATTAAAATTCTACATAGGGACTGGCTGATGAGAGGAAAGGTGCCTGGGAAAGGCAAGAGATGGGAAGACCTAAGGTCTGAAAAATAAAGAAAACAGACCAAGTAGACTGAGGAAGAACGTGAAGCAACGGTAGCAACATGCAAACGAATTAAGCGAGTGAGCCAAAAGAAGGCATACCAGAGGGACATTATGAAAACTTGTCCTGATGTTTAAGGGCAGAGGCAAAGTAGCCTATGGATGTTAGGAGAGGAATATGGAAGGATACGCATGAGACTAGATATTTAATGGAAGCTGCAGATGTTGCTCTGACAAGAGAAATTCTCTAGCTATGACACCCACTGTTCCTCCAGTATCATGGCCTGGTAGCCCTAAGGGAACTATGGTACTACACAACAGGCTAGAGGTAGGCTGAACTTCACAAGCTGATTTGAGCAAATCAGCCCGTTGTTTAACTGGGGACTCCTTGTTAATTTATTTTAAAGGGATATGTGTGTATAATAAGTATGCTAGTTAATAAAGGCAGTTTTATAAAAATTTAGTAAGTTCTTTTCTGTCTTTTTCTAAAGATAGAATATTTGGATGTACACTACTGTATATACTTCTAAACAATAATTAAATATATTTAAAAGAGATAAATAGTGATAATTATGCCAGTCAAAGGACATATTTATTAGTAACAGAGTATATGTACTTGGGCTCATGCCAAAGCAGGGGAAAATATTATCTACTCACAGACAATAATTTCAAAAATGTATACAGACAGAAGCGATTTCAAAATCATGTTTACACAATATAGGACTATATAGGAGACCAGATTTTTCTTGTCGTTTTTCCAAAAAATGTAGAATGCTAAAATAATGCCTAATGAAACAGGTGCCTGGATGAAAACATGAGGTACTGTACATTCATATTGCTACAGTAAACACATGTGTAAAGAAATGTAGTCACAAGGTGGCAGCACAGCAAACAATTCTTCACACAGCAAGCCACTGGACAAATCAAAAAAGAGCATTATGCTCCGTCCTTTGTATATACAAGACTGTGCTGTACAGCTCGATTTGCTTCCTGACTAGAACAGACAACAGTGCATGTTTGATCTTTTGTGTAATCTGAAAACCAGGTCAGGCACATACGAAACATCTGCGGAAAAGAACATTTATCTAACTGTAGTGAGCAGGCTCCCTGTGAGCCTGTAATGAAACCTTGTATTCATGGATAGGTACAAAACAAGTTAAACAATTTTATGTACTTAAGGAAGTCCATACCTATGGAGAAATTACCCAAGAAAACAAATATAATAGAGAAGATTAGGGTAGAGTTGTTTGTTTGTCAGTTTGTTTGGTGGGGAGGGCAAAGGGTTTTATGGGGTTGGTTAGATAAATATTCATTTTTTTCCCAGGCTCTCTACCTTTAAAAAAGATGCAGTACATACTACACTTGTGATTCTTATCCTGTACAGTACTTGTAGTACAATATCTACACTTGTGATTTCTATGCTGCATACTGAGTTCAAACTCACCTGCTTGTTCATAAAAATGTAGATTATTGGATTATAGAATGTGCTGGATTTTGCCATGTACATGGGGACAGTGGCTATAATAGGATTAATGTAGATTTTAGGATTACCCACAACCACCAAGGCAAAAGTTGCATAAGGAAGCCAGCAGATCAGGAATGCCATAACCATCACTATCACCATCCGTGACACTTGAGCTTCTGCTTTAGTTGTTGATCCTCCTTGGGCTACTCCGATTTTAGCCACCTAGTTAAAAATAGCACATTAAGTATCTATCAGAAACAAAACATAGAGTGGGATGATTACATTTCATTGTGTGTAAAATACTGGAACAAAAACTCATGTAGAAGTGCTTAAGAATGTATTGTTTGGCATGCTCCCTTCCTTAAGCAGCAAGAAGTTCAAGCATACAGCAAGAAAATAAAAATTGGGAAAAGGAGTTCAAGAGACATTGGGCGCTTTTGCAGGAATCGGTTTACAAAAATGTAGATCAAGCAAGCATTAATGCAGGGATGGAGAGCAATCAGCCCACCAGATGTTGGAGTGCAACTCCTATCAGTCCTTGTCAGCATGGCCAGTGGGGCAGAACAATGGGAATTGCAGTTCAACAATATCTGAAAGGCCACATGTTCCCTCATCCTTTCATAGAGAATGGGATACAGAAGCAAGCTCCTTGGCTTTTCTAGCCATCTGTATTGTTCTATGGAAAGAGAAATGGGGATGGCAGTGGTAAATGGGGTCTATGTTGTGTGAAAGCACATGACTTTAAAACAAAACCTAAAACAGCTTTTCAAAATTAAAAGTGTAAAGAAAGAAAGAAAGAAAGAAAGAAAGAAAGAAAGAAAGAAAGAAAGAAAGAAAGAAAGAAAGAAAGAAAGAAAGAAAGAGAAAGAAAGAAAGAAAGAAAGAAAGAAGCATCCTGATTAGAGATGGGGACGAAGCACTGAAATGGTGCTTCATCTTGGTGGAACCATGAATTGCCCCCCAGTGACCTGACAAACAAGGAATCAATTGCTCTGGAAAGCAGGGATCAAAGTGATTGCTCAGCCGCAGCTGCCGGATTCCTTTGATCCCTTTTTCCCTCCTCTTGTTATGCCCCACGGGCCACAGCAAGAGGAGGGAGAGGCATAACAAGAGGAGGGAAAGCAGGGATCAAAGCGATTCCACAGAGGCTGGAGGATCCCTCTGACCCCTCTTTGATCCCTTCCCTCCTCTTATGTCGCATGGGCATAGGAAGAGGAAGAAAGGGGAATCAAGCCATCCTCCAGCCCTGGGGGTGAGATTCCCTTTGGGCAGCTCTAGCAAGCCGTCCGAATGGAGAACCTCTCTCTGCTTATGCCCCCTGAAGAACAGCTGATCCACAGAGGCATAAGCAGCTAGGGAACAAAGGGATGAATATAAAAGGGTTATATTAGTTGCTTCATATTTGTTGGGGGCTCTGGGCCCCAAGAATACAAAGCAACAAATATCTGATGAATAAGGGATATTTAACTAATATCATTTGTTTTTATATTCGTCCCCATGTCTAATTCTGATCTTTATTCTGCTTTCAGGGTATTAGGGAAAATACATTCCACCAATCCAAATACAGTGCAATCTTTCTTCTCTGGGCCAGTTCCCATTTTAAATTATGATTTACTTCCCTCTTTTGGATTAGATGATTCACTGTTTGGAAAGGCCATGTGAGTAATTTAAAAAGACCATAACTAGACAACAAACAGATCCCACTATAATGGATGTGTGTGTGTTGGAGAAAACATTATTTGCTGCAACTGCTCATCCACAGTATGAATGGAGGTCTTTTATTAGTAGTGGGAAATGCTCCTGCAGTGTAATGTGAAAACCCATAAAAATTGTTCATGGAATTTTGTTAGAATGTTTCCATGAGTCACTAAAAAGGAGTGCTGATACTTTTCGGAATGCTTGGAGACAATTTAAAATCAGTATCATGGGTAATTTTGTACACTATGAACACCTGGATGGAGTGATCTCTTAAGTGCACCAAGATTGCCCCTCCTCAGATTACAGTTCTGCGTGCTCATTTTTCTTGGAAGCATTAATGAATCTACCTCTACCCAGTTAAAAACAATCGACTCAAAACTTTAGACCATATTATGTTTTGAACACATCTGCCCAATTTAAAGGAACTGTTACTTGATCTTCTGCTTTGTATTAAAATAAATGTGATAAATGCTTATAGGCTCAACAAGTCAAGCACAGCATATTCTGGAAAGCAATGCTACCTGGCGTAGAGTCCGTAGCAGATATCCATAGGAAACCAAGATAGTAATGAATGGAATTGTAAAGCAGAATAGAAAGTAGCAGATAATGTAGGAAACATTAATAGGGTCACTGTTGTACCAGTCTGGAGCACAGGAGGTCATTACACCTTCCATCTGGTATCCTCCCCAACCAAAAAGAGGAGGTGTGTTCCAAACAAGAGACCAGATCCAAGACACAGCAACTCCAATCATGGCTTTCCTAGTGGTAAAAGTAAGCGTTCCCAAAGGCTTGGCAACCACAATTGCACGATCAACAGCTATCACGGCTATAGTGCACAAAGCCACAATGCCTGTAATTGCAAGAAGCAAGATGTCATTAATGGTTTTGGTAATTGCAGTAAAACCTGTAGTATTCATTGCTTTTCATAATCTCCCAAGATCAAAAATACAATGCAAAAAATATTGAACTAATATCTCTGAATTTCTTAACAACCTGGGTACGCTTCTACTAATACCTTTGCAGAGTTCTAGTATAGGAAATTCCACTGTTCTACAATAGTTTAACTGCAATACTGGCCACCTAACACAGAGATAATGTTGACGGAAGATAGCAAAGAGTAGTACATCCACAATCCTCTAATATCATAGCATTATGTGGGGCCCTCTCCATGAGGTTATCAGGGATGTCAGAAAAATATATATACATCTAGACATACCTTACCTTAATCTTATTTGAGCAAATGAAAATGTCAGACTGCTCTGAAACAGACTGTAATGCTGATATGTCCAACAGATATTCAAGTTAAGGATTGTCCAGAAAAGCCAGCATGATCACATTTTTAAAATTCTTATAGAGAGAATGGTTCCTTGAGTCATTAAAAAGGAGACAGAGGAAAACCAAATTTCTTCAGAGTGCTTGGAGACAATATAAAGTCAGTATTATGAATTAGATATATACCACAAATCAGTTGGTCATGTTCTTTTTTGTACTTGTTATCGGGATCTTCGCATGGAGCTTTTATCACCTATTACAGTATCTGTAAATCTCCTGGGAGATCAGAGGACTATTATGTGCAGTGGCTATTCTCTGACAATACCCCTTATATTACAAGACAAGTGGCCAAATTCTGTGCTGCAGCAATGGTTATTGGTAAACATGTTTGGGTAGGTGATTTTAGATGGACAATATAATGTTTTTAATATAACACTGCCTGATGTTTTACCTATATTAAGGATATATTATGTTATTAACTGGAAATAAAGGGTTGTTTTATCATGTTTTAATGGAATTTTATTACCTTGCCCGACTTTACTTAACAAAAATTATATGTATCTATTTTATATTGATTTAGTTTTACTGGTCTTTGACCGTAATAAAGTATACTACTATATACCACAAATCGAGAAAAGTGCCAAGATGTTAAAGAAGATGCCAACACAGTTAAGAAACATTATCAAAGATATAATACAATGCAAAAAGGTTTCTGATAAAAGAGGTCTTAACGCAAACAAGAACAACTAAAAAGGGTGCAAACTTGATAATAAGCCTCTCCAAAGAAGGAGATTTTTAAAAAAGAACACATTATCTATCTGCCTGTCTATCCATCCAGTCCCCAACACAACTAGAAATTAAAATATGAAGTTATAGAAGAAAAAAGCAAATCGTAAAGTAACTTGCCAACACTCAACATTATGCCTCCCAGGACAACAGGCCCTTCTCCTCTCCTGCCACAGTCCTTCCATAACTCAAAAACAGTCTCGGGAGGGTTTGCCAGCTGCCTGAGATAGTTTTGTGTTTGTGTGTGGAGCAGGGCTGTCATTGAAAGGACAGGGGGTAATCCACCCCCCCCCCCAAGTTCTGATGACAGAAACAGTCTTGTCTCTATTGGATCATGGTCCTCGGTCAAATAAGATGAATGGGAAGAAACTGAATTCTGAGTTCAGGTTTACAATAATAGGAAATTCCTGAAAATAAAGCCACTATCTTATTGTCCACATGCAAATCTATGTTGCCACTGCATTGGAATACTGAGTAGAAATTGTGCAGAAAAAGTTCAAGGGAATGGAGAACTTTCCCTCTGAAGAAAAGCTAAAGTGTTTGAGACTTTTCATAGTCTGCTCTAGTCAAAAGTAGGTCTTGCTGGTCAGAATCCTACTGTTCATCTATCCATTTGCAACTTGCACCCGTAATAACTGCATGAGTGCTGAGGCAGAAGTGCTATCCCTGAATAGGTTCCACCAGCACATTGTGCAATCCGTTGTGCTGGGAATACATGATTGATCGCACAACTGCAGAGCATAATTCCTTGTTGCTGAGCATAATGGCTGCCAATGTAACTTTACATTATGCTGTCATGAACAGGGTATGGGCCTCTTGAGTTCCATTCTGTTTTCTGTCTGGTAAATGGCAGCCTCTAAAGATTGCAATTTTAGAGAGGAGATAAGATAGATATTTTTAAAATTCTGCATAGTGTAGACAAAGTGGATAATGAACTTTTTATCCTTCAGCTGGAGTAGCAGAACATGCAGTTTCAGAAATAAATCACTCAGCAGATCAGACATACCTATTGGCAGAGATATCTGTCCATGAATCTTACCTAGGTTAGCAAAACGAGACCATCCTGTTCAGAGCCAGTGCTCAGATTTCTCCAAAAAAAAAAAAATATATATCCCACATAATTTATCATGCTGACTGAGCCTCAAGGCCTACCTCTTTTCTCTTTTCCTATGGATGGGCCACATATGAGAATCGGGAAGCTTTTGCTTTCAACACACTACCATTAATGGTTGTAAATTGTCCTCCACAAAGTAAAGAAGGCAGCTTCATCGTCCTATGGGTTGAAGTTGCATTGTTCTTGAAGAAACCACCTGAGCACCATTTGTTGGTTTGAATGACCTAAACCAGGGGTGTCCAACCTTTCACCTTCCCTGGGCCACATTAGAAGATGAAAATTTGGTTTGGGCTGCATGGGGGGGCAGCTCTAGCCGTCCTCCGCAGCCCCACTCCAAGCGCGCTTACCAGCAGCTGCGATCTCAGACAGCAGAGGCTGCCAGCTTCGACTCCGGCGGCTTTATGGGGCCGGGAGGGGGTCCACCTATTGACAGGGATGGCGCAATGCAGTCACGTAGCCCCCCCGTCCCCTCCCCTCCCACTCCTTCCTTCCTTCCCTCTCCCCCCCTCTACTGTTGTAACATGCCCCGGCCACATTCCAGCCGCAAGCACCGGCAGTGTAACTTGAAATTTTGGAATTTCTTTTAAAATAAAAAATTGCACTGGGCTGCATTACGAGCTGACTTTGGCCACATGCGGCCCTTGGGCCGTGGGTTGGACAAGCCTGACCTAAACCATGGTGAATCAGAAGTTTCTAAACTCCCTTTATTGCATGGGAGTTACAAGGAGGGGAAATGTACCAACCCAAATCTTGTCTGGTCTAGTTCTTGCCACAGTAAACTACAGCTCAGTTGGGTGGTTTCTGAACTGTCATAGGAACTATTGTATTAAATTCAACTATGAATTAAGCTGGAAATTTGCTAATGGAAAGGAACAATTTTACTCAGTTGAATGTTTAAAGGAAAATAATTGATGTGTGTTTGCATTTTTGCATTAGTATTGTTTTCAGAATTAGGACTGCTAATGCTTTTCTTATATCATGGAAACTGCAGGGCACAAAGCTGAGGGAAGGACTTTTCACAGATTGCAGAGAAACAGCAGAGCTCAGCTATGCCAGGAGATCTGCATTCAAATCGTGAAACGCAGGGGCCAGTCCCTCTCCATTTGACTTTCTTTGTAGAGTAATTTACAGGATAAAGTGGAGGGCAGCCATGTATGCTGCCTTGTCTCATCATAGACAAAATTGGAATACATGTAGATAATACATATTTTGTAAATAAATATCTATTCAAATTCTGGTTATGCAACAAATGTATAGATACATATTTAAAAGCCCTTAGTTGATTTGTGAATTAATACAAAAAAATCTTGTTTTTCTACTACTGAAGGTTGTACGTTAAAATGGCTATTTTGACTTTTGATGCAGCAGCTCTAAACAAGGATATTGTAATGCATTCAATCTCATTTCAAACGTTTATAATCCAAAAAGTGCTTCTTCTTGCACTTCTTTGCCCGTTTACTTTATCTTAAATTATTAGCTCTAATATTTAAGTTTTCCTTACACGGTTATAGATGCATTCAGCTTTTTTGCATTTTATGTGTTTTAGGATTCCTTGGCCTTTATATATTCTACTTCTTCATTGATCGAACTCTTGATCCAGGAAAGTTTTAGCATTATGAGTTAGATCAAAATGTCAGATACTTCTAACTTTTTTATACTAGGCTGTGTTAATTCCATGCCATATAGGAGAACCAAGAATATTAGCACTCTGCAATACACATTCTTAAAGTCAATTTAAAGTTGGTGTTTCAGATCATGCTCTTAATTTTAAGGAAGCTGCTCCAGCCATTTTGCTGGATGACTATAATCCTACGGTTTGTTCATTCACTGCAATGCAAGCTTAATTTTTGGATCTTTTGGTGCATTTCTTGGGCTATTTGCTTTTTTCTAATTATTAAGACCTTGGTTTCCTTAAGATTTATTTTCAGACTGTGTCTATCACTTACTGATTGACTTCAGTAGCTCCTGGGGACCATTTTATCAGTTTAAAGTACTTTTATAACACTGCATTTGCATCAGTTTTTAGTACTGTATTTGCATGTCAGATGCTGTTGATAACCTCTCCATTGACAATAGTTTTAGAACAGGTAGTCATGTTAGTCAGTGCTAGTGTATCAGGCAAATTAAAAAATTAAAAAATAAAGAAGGAAAAAATGTGGCATCTTAAAGGCTAACTGCTATATTTTAATGTGAGGTTTCATAGACAAGTCCATGAAAATAAAATATAGCAGATAGTCTTTAAGGTGCCACAATGTTTTTGTATTTTTTTTAATTTTTTTTTATTTATTTTTGCCTTACAAGCTCTCCATTGACAGTGATCCCTTCATTTGAATCAGTGTCTCTAAAGATATTCTCAGAATACAAATTATTAAGCAATGGTGAGAGTATACATCCTTGTCATGCTCCACTTCTCTATGTCCTCAGTTACTGTTACATCAGCTCTTAATATAGCTGCTAGTTATACAAATATCTATTGAATCAAGACCTTCGTTTACTAACAATTTCAGTTTGCTGTGTTGGGTTTTGTAAAGGACTTTCTGGTAGTCAACAAAGAAAGCATTCATATGACAGCATCTCTGCCCATCTACACCTAGATATAGTAAATATTCCTCATTTCCAAATCCTTTGGGGATTTCAAGAATTTTCTTGTTCTGTAGATTTGATTGAAATAGATTAATACTGTACATCAAAGTCATCATCCTCTCTTAGCTTTAGTATTACTGAGAAAACTTCACTGAGTCCAGGAATTTTGCCAGTTTTTGTTAGCCACATTCCATTTTGGATTTTTGATTTCTGAGTCATTGTCAAGTACTATATATTCTGTTGGTCTGTTATTTTATTTTATTTTATTTTATTTTATTTTATTTTATTTTATTTGACTTTTATACTGCCCGTCCAGCTGTCAAGGCCACCCTGGGTGGTTTACAATACAAAACATAAAAGACAACAATTTAAAAACAATAAACAAAAGAGCTGTAGCAAATTAAAATTCAACAACTGAGCACATACACAAAAGCAACATAGAATTAACTGAAAATAATTAAAATTTTTATGGAAGCCGCTCAGAGTGGTCGATTCGATCAGATGAGCGGGATATAAATCAAATCAAATCAAATCAAATAATAATAATAATAATAATAATAATAATAATAATAATAATAATAATAATAATAATAATAATAATAATAATAATAATAATAATTTAAAGGAAAGGTGGTGGACCTGATAATATGAACATTGAGACAACCATTGTGATGACGTTATAAACTCCAGGAAGGCTTGTTTAAAAAGCCAAGTTTTCAATGATCATTTAAAAATTCTCTGTGAAGGGGCCAGGTGAATTTCAGGTGGGAGATTATTCCAAAGATAAGGAACAACCGCCAAGAAGGTCCTGTTTTTGGTCTTCTCTTTCTTAGCCTCGGGGTCAAAGTTCTCAACTGGGAAGATTGTACAGGATGGGCAGAGCTCATTGGAAGGAGGTGTTCTGTCAGGTATCAAGGTCCCAAATTGTTTAGGGCTTTATATGTCAACACCATCACTTTGAAGCTGGCATGGACATGAACAGGTAGCTGGTGCAAGGCGGCCAGAGTAGGGGAGATATGATTGTATTTCTTCACTCCAGTCAGTAATCTGGTTGCCGTGTTCTGGACCTGCTAAAGTTTCCATAGCAGCTTCATAGGCAGCCCCATGTAAAGAGCATTACAGTAGTCTAACCTTGATACTACCAATACAAGAGCTAGCATGGTGAGGGACACGGTGTCAAAGTAGAGATACAGCTGGGCAATCTGCCCCAGATGGAAAAAGGCAGTGCAGACCACAGACACTACCTGGGACTCCACTGACAATGTTGGGTTGAGAAATATGCCCAGACTGCGAATCTCATCCTTAGCGTAGAGAGTAACTCCCCACAAAAAAAGGAGGAGAGGCTCCCAATCCACAGGCACTAGGGGCACCCATGCACAGGACTTCTGTCTTGTCTGGGTTCAGCCTCTGTCTCTTGTCCCTGTTATCCACCCCACTATGGTGTCCAGGCAGCACTCAAGGGATGGGACGGCATCGTCTGCAGAGGGGTGGAAGGAGAGGTACAACTGTCATCCACATATTGGTGACACGAAGCTCCAAAACTCCTAATGACCTCTCCCAACAGGTCTTCAAACACTTTTTTAATGTACATGCTATGATTTTACCACTGACAACTTGCCATCAAGGGTCAGAGAATTGTTCCCTTCCATTAGTAGAAGGCATTGTTGTTTTTCTAATACAGTATGCCTATTATCTCCTTGATATTTCAATGCACATTAAAGGAGGTATAGATCTTCTGTAGTTTTCTCTTTTTCTGCATTGTTCAAACTACTGTACATTTTTTCTTCTTTTATGTTGTTTCAGTAGTTCATGTGTAATTCTCCATACTTGAAGCTATGTTTGTTTGTTCATTATCTTGCTTCTCTCTTCCATTAGCTCTAATATTTCCTCTCACATCCACTTCCTTTTATCATCTGAATGATTTTTATGTTTTGAAGTTGATGCTCATCTCAGCTACTAACAACATTGTCTTATTAGCACAGGTAGCATTTATAAATGAGTATTGTATCTTATAGATGCCTCCATGAGTCCTTTACTTATCAACAGTAGATGGAGTCAGATCCCTTATTTAATTTTTATGTCCTTCCTATTTTTCCTTGTCTGTATTTGTTTTAATGGCAGCTCCAGCATATGTTTTCACCAATTAACCCTATTTTTAGTGCTTCTAATTAAGTAAGATGTATCTGGGTTGTTGTTTTTTACAGTGGTCCTCAACCTTTTTTGGGACCATGGACTGGCTGAGCCTTTGAGGAAGGTGGGGCACCCCCCCCCACATGTGTGCTCTCTTGGGTGCATGCACGAAGCGGTGGGGGAGCGCTCACATTGGCGCTGGCACACATGCGCAAAGCAGCTGAGGGGAGGGGAGTGCATGTGGGGGTAGGTCTGTTTCCGCATCCCAGTCCAGCTCAGGCCACGGACCAGCACCGGGCCACAGACCAGAGGATGATGACTTCTGCTTTACAATATTCTTTTTAGTGCTATGTAGCAAGGATTTCCATGTATAAAGTCTCCATGGCAATTTGGATATGGTGTTAGTGACTACAAGTTCTTCTCTTTCTTCACAAAATTGTATCATTTGTACTCCACATTCCCTTTTGTGTTCCTAGCCCCTATTTCCCAAAGAAATCTCTGCAAGCTCCTTTCTTTATCTTAGCATTGGAATTCCCCATAATGAAATGTAATTATTGCTGTATTGGATTTTCAATAATCGCTTTGAGTTCTTCATAGAATTTTTCTATGCTTTGTTCATTTTCCTCAGTGGTCAGAGTATCTGCTTATGAAAAGTACAAAAAGGAGTAATATATGGATGGGATATTTTTTTCCTCTTTTACTTTTATTGCAAATCAAATGAAAGAAAAATGGGGGAAGAGAAAGAGAAAAGAAAAGGGGAATGGCATACAGAATATAATAGATGGGCTAGTATGAATACCCAGTGTGGTGTAGTGGATAGAATAATTTATTTATTTATTTATTTATTGAATTTCTATGCCGCCCACTCTACCCAGAGGTCTCTGGGTATAATGGTGGTGTGGATGGGGTAGTGGCAGCACTCTTTTCCCTTGGAGCATAGAACTGTGCCATCTTGTTTCGTAAGCCAGCCTTCTGTCCTGAGGTGGGGTGGAGGATATTCTGTCAGCTTGTGCTAGTCAGCTTGTGTAGGAGGAGTGGGGGGCAACGGTGGATGGAGAATCATGTTGTCCTTTGCCTCTGGCCGCAAAATAAAAGAGCTAAGCAGCATGAGAGAGGCTGTTGGGGGAGGGAACAGGGATGTTTCTAGTAGCACTGACAGGAAGTTGTCTAGATGTTACACTCCTGCCCTTATGACTACAACGGCTGCCTTTTCCTGCTCGTCTGCTGTAGCTGTTTAGTCCTATCCAAGTTTCCCTTCTGTTAGTAAAACCAACATCCAATATTGAGGCCACTGTCTACAGATTCTGCCTACATTGTGTCCCTGTTGTTATGAGACCCAGTTAGCGGCAGTCGCTGAACTCTCTTGTTGCAAGCAGTGTACCCAAAAAAAGCATCAGTTCTCAAATGCTTGCCCTTCAGGAGCTGCCCTAGTTGTTCCTGTACACAGTCAATCCATGAAGAAAGTTAATGAAGGATACAGCATTGGGCTTTGTTATGTGTTGTGTGTTGGTCCCCAATTCAGAACTCTTAGTGCCTGAGAATCTTGGCACAGTTTTCATTGGGGTTTGCTAACTTCATACTCAGCATCATAGACACTGGCTCTCCCGCCTCCCTTTTCAGAACAACTATTTTCGCATTGTGTGTGTGATAGCAGTTCCATCCAAGAGAGTTCACTGGCACTTTTGTATCACAGGTATTTTTTTCATAGTTTGAGCATCAAATAGAGACAGGGAAGGTGGGCGGGGGGGGGGAGAGATGAGGAGCCATTTCTTTTCTGAAACATACTTGCTATTTTTGATTTGCTTGCCTGGAGCGGAGTTCCTGTCACAACTGTTCTCCAGAAATGCGCCTCTGTTGTAAAACCCTCTTTGGTACACCGACAAACTCTTGAACGTGCTGCCCACTGCATTTTCTCTCTCTTTTTCTTTCTTTTTTTTAAAAACGCAATAGCCTTTGGTATTGCAGCACTGAATATGTGGTTTCTAGGTTAGCAATTATTTCAGCTGAGTTCCCTCTGACAAGGAACATAGCATTTTTGACAACGTAGGAGATGACATTTCATTTCAAAGAGTCAGGGAAAATATTTTGAAAGAAAGGCAGCATTTAAAAGACAGTGTGGGACCATCTTGATGAAGCAGGCGGTGTCTATGAAAGCTTATACCAAAGATATTTGGTAGCCTCTAGATTTAGTTTTTATTATTTTTAAAAATAAAAGAAATGTAACCATGAACATTCCATTCATTCATTCATTCATTTGCTATATCCCCCCCCATCCTATAGCATACATAGCTCTCCTCTTCACTTTTTCCTCATAACACCTCTGTAAAGTGGTGTCAAGATAAGAGAGAGTGACTAGCCCAGGGTCACCCAGTGAGTTTCATAACTTGATGAGGACTTGAATCAGGATCTTCCCACACCTAGTTCAACACTAACCACTACAAAACACCAGCTGTCACACATAGTGAGTTGAATTCAACTTTAGACTTGATTAGAGTAGACTCATGGGAATCAGTGGGACTTACTTTAGAAGATATTTGATCCACTGATTTCAGTAAGTTAGTTTAGACATGACCAAATCTGATCTAATCCCCTGTGTTGTCCTGTTAATGAAAACCTATATTATGATCTTATCTGGATGAGGCAAAACTTCTGCCCCATTGTTGGTAGCGGTTTGATGTGGAGAGCAGGCGTGTATTCATGCTACAAAATAAAAACCCACTGCTTCTTCTCAGGACATCCAGGCTGTGCTGCAGTGTGGGGTTTTCTTAGGAGGCAGCACTGGTTGTCTTGCAACAAGAGTAGGGGAAAAATACTGCAGATGAAGCTGGGATTTGGCAAGTGGGATCACTTCCTCTGATCTCCCCTCATTTTTTCTGTATAAAGAAGTAACATAGTAGTTTTAGAGGCAAGGAAGATACTGCTTGAATCCTTTCACAGCAAAGCAAAATTGTTTTAAATATATGAAAGAAATCCAATTTCCCAGCTACAGCTTATCTTCTGGAATGATTTCTCTCTCTCGTTATTGTTGGTTACTTAAAAGCAACTGAAAACTTCCCAGTGGAGGTGGTGACAGTGGAAGTCACAAACTTTGCAATGAACTGAGTTTTCTTTTTAAGGAACGAGGGAGAAAAACAAGCATCGGAAGGCATGAGTTTGTCATTGTTTCTACCATGACAAACATTATATTGTATAGATGAATGAGAAAAATATTGAAACAGTCAGCAGTGAACCAGGTACTTTTACAGCAACAAAAACTCTGTGTGGCTAAGCCCAAAATTACTAGTGTTGTGTTCCATTGCTTTATCGTTAGTTAAAGCATTCAAGATGAACTTGGAGGTTAATGGTTCAAATTTGAGCAATGTGTTCATTAAGTTCAGGGAAGAGCCCTATAATTCCACCCTTCGACACCTTCCTCTGCTGGCTTACTATATCAACTACAAACATATATGCTGATTAAGGAACTCTTCCACCTTGTGCCTGGAGATGCCAAAGATTTATTACAAGGTTCAACCTAGTAAGAATATTTAATAGAACTGTAATCTCACAATGGGTCCAATTATATTTATAGGAGAATAGGTTCAGTGAAAACCTGTTCCTGTCTCGGAAAGCAATATGGGCGGAGAGAAATATGATAGTATTAGGTACATGTATTTATATGCATATATATTGGAGTCTCTTTTGCTGTCTTGTACAAGAAACAAAATATGGGATGTGTAATAAATGGATTGCATCTGGCAAGTGGAAACTGCATATTAGAGATGTGCATGAATCAGAAAAATTGTGATTCATTTTGATTTGTGATTCATCAAGGTTGATGAATTATGAATTTGCATTTTTTCCATGAAGAATTGATTCATCAATTCATCTTTTTTAATTTATAAAACTCTATAAAATGCATGCCAGCACCTACAGACATCAAAATTTCAGAGAAGCTTCCCCTGCCTTTCTTCTTCAAGCCCTGCAAGTTTAGTGAAGTTTGGGTTTCGGTCATCCGAGTTATACACCCACAAGCAGGGCCCGCCAGGAAAGTTCCCCCCAGGCACCTAGAGACACAAAGTTACAGAGAAGCTTCTACTGACTATCCTCTACGACAGTGATCCTCAACCTTGGGCCTCCAGATGTTCTTGGACTACAGCTCCCAGAAGCCTTCACCACCACCTCTGCTGGCCAGGATTTCTGGGAGTTAAAGTCCAAGAACATCTGGAGGCCCAAGGTTGGGGACCACTGCTCTACAATCCTTCCAAGGTTTGGTGAAGACTGGGTTTCAGACATCCACGTTATATACCTGTAAAGTGGTTCCCCCCCCCCCAGGAAAGTGCCCTTTAGCAGGTGACTTGAGGAAATCTAATCTTCATGAAACTTGGGGGAATTGTAGAGGAGAGTCAGAGGAAGCTTCTCTGTGATTTTGATTTTTCTGTCTCTAGGTGCTTGGGGGAGTGTTTTATAGCCAAATGAATTGACAAATCAAAAATCTCTAAAAATCCATTGATTCATATTTGTCAGGGGCATTGATTGGTATGAAATACGAATTGATGAATTAGCAATTTTGGGTGATTGATTTTTTGATTCATGTCCATCTCTACTGCATGTAGAGGTTCAAGGACTATCCCAGAATACGTTATTTTTTAAATAAGGGGTGAGCAAGCTTCCTCAAGCTTGTAAGGCTCCACCCACTGCTGCAGTGCTCATGCCAATTTTTAATCTCTAACAAGGAGTAAGGGTACTGAAAAAGCCTCCTTGTGCCATCTTGTGTTTTGTTTTTATTGTCTGAATGTTTACACAACCAGACTTCAAAAGAAATTAGTACCAAACAGGGACCACAAACCTTTACAAGGTGTGAAAGGCAACCAGCTACTACTGTCTTTTAGAACCTTGCATGCAGTATTCTAAATCATATATTTGAAGAAGTGGACAATGTTTCATGAACGTTTACATTAAAACATACCAGGTAAGTCTTTACAGTGCCACATCTCTTTTTTTTTTGCTTTTGTTTTGTTTTGTGTTTCTTCTCAAAATCTTTCATAGACTAACATGGCTACAACTTTGAAAACCTGTCCCATCTAGTCACCAAAAAAACCCTTTAAGTGTTAAAGTTTTTTAAAATGGGAGCTAAGAGTACTAGAGTGCTCTAAACAAGGCAAAATCCCTACCCCACCCCTTTTCTCTAGAGGTGTATTTTTTTTTTGAGTCAAAGTTCTAAGCATTTTTTTTAAAATAGGGAGAGATGGAGGAGAGGGGTGCTGGGGGCTGCAATTGGGATCTGAAATGTAGCACAGAGGCCAGATGTTGCTCACCTCTGGACTAAATCAAAGAACTGCTGGATAGCTCAGTGTTTTAGGTCTCTGCCTGCAGAGTGAGAGGTTGGGAGTCCGATTCTCCCACTGTGCCTCTTTGACAGGGGCTGGACTTGATGATCCATAGGGTCCCTTCCAACTCTGCTGTTCTTAGATGATGATTTCGTTGGTAAAATGTTTGTTACAAAGGAAGTATATAAAGAGCAGGTGGTTCTTATGTGATAGGAAATCCCAAAGGGAAGCAAAGTGAAATCCTCTTACCTAAAGTTGCATACCAAATAATTCAATAGCTAAGTCAGAGATAGAGTGCAAAAGACCTTGCTCACATTTGCTAATTTCTTGATTGTACTAATTATTATTATTCCAAGCATAGTTATACCTACTAAAACATAATGGTGAAAAATATGCAAGATCTAAAACTACACATATAAGCATAGTTCTTCCTACAATGTGGAAAAATATAAGTAAAGGGATAGCATCATGATTGTTGAAATACCAACATAGCTAGGAGTCTTGTAAAATGTTGGGTTTTGCCCTACAATACAATTAAGAATGGGTCGCTTGTGAGCAGATAAATCCATTTTTTTCTAATTCTTTAATGCAGCAAAGCAACTTCAGACATGTACTCACCAAAAAATGCCACAGCAAAGCCTTCGGTGACGCAGCCAACTCTACCCAGGTTGTAATACCCAACAGCATTAGTTTCAACGTTCAGAGTGCCTCCCAACAAGGCTGCTCCGAGGTCTGCTACAGCTAAATTGACCAGGGAATAGTTGATAGGTTGACGAAGCTGCCTGTACTTAAAAGTGACTACAATAACAGTTGTATTCAAAATTACAGATAAAGTGCAAGATGTCGCCATAATAACTGCAATAATAGTATAACCAATTCTGGGCATCAATACGACTCTTTCTGTGCTAACATTCATTGATGTTGTGCTAGTGTCTAAGGAATCCATTTGCTGTTGGAATACCAAAATAAAATAAAGAACTGTTTTATGCCTGTATGGTTTTTTGCTACCTGTCAGTCTCCAGTCATCCTTTTCTCTGGCTGGCTATGAAGTGTCCTTTCTCATTCAACGTTTCCAGGGGCACAAAATGTGATATTCTGTGGATTAAACAACAGTTAAAGCAAATCCTTAGATCCGGATTTCTTTGATCATAATTCTTCCCTCTTCATTCATTTCCTAATTAATCTAAAAGCACACTAATCATAATTACAGCACCAGAGAAATATTCCTTGCATAAAACCGTGTATTCTTCCTAGGGCTGTGAAGTGCATAATTCATTTTAAGAATGAATTCATGAAAGGTAAATGCATTTTGCAAAAGCAGTTTCCTTAAGAAGAATAATCAATTATGACATGATGAGTGAATCTTTCCACCTGTGTTCCTCGTGTCAATTGAAAAGACAGAATGAAAGGGGACAGAATAGAGATTATAGACCTTTCCATTTCATTCCCTGCACTCCCTCCGCAGATGGTCTCCTTGACAATGTAGCTGTCTGTAAATTGGCTCAGTATTTATTTACTCTCAGAAAAGAGCCATGGTACACTTGTGACATCCTTGACAAGCAAACAAGCTTAGAAATAACACAACTGGTTCTGTGAAAAATTGTATGTAATCAATTCTGTGTCAAAGATAGCATGAGCAGCTTCTCTTGTGACTTTGCCATGGCAGAAAACCAAAATTTTTTATAAAAATAAGTAGTCAGGTGCTCAGTACTAAGCACTTTCCAGTTAATGTCCAAAATATATAGAAACATCTTTCAATGTAATTAAGGGGAAATTGTTTTTTAGATATGTGCTTGTACTGGCATCTGAGGGGGGGACATGATTGAGACATATAAAATTGTACAAAGATGGATAAAATGGATATGCAATACTAGAACCAGGGGATATCCACTCCAATTGAGTGCTGGGAGAATGAGAACAGACAAAAGAAAATATTTCTTTACCCAGCATGTTGTTAGTTTGTGGAACTCTTGCCACAGGATGTGGTGATGGCATCTGGCCTAGACGCCTTTAAAAGGAGACTGGGCAGATTTCTGGTGGAAAAGTCCATGGCAGGTTACAAGCCATGATGGGGATGTATAATTTCCAGACTTAGAAGGAAGCCGCCTAGAGTGGTCACTCTCCTGAGGCAGTCTTATATACAATAATATGAGAAATGAGAATGAATCTAGTGTGGTGTAATAGTGGATATTATTGGATGTTGAACATGAGAATACACATTCGCAGCTATGAAATGGGTTGATTGACTTAAGGTTAGCCAGTCACAGCCTGTCAGCTAGTCTTCCTCCCAAGGCTGTAGCACAGTTAAAGGAAGAAACAGATATGTTGCTCTAGGAGAAAAGAATAGATAAACATATAAATATCACAAGATGTCTCTGGACTGGCTCCCGGTATTTAGAATCTAGCCTAAGATTCATACTGAGGCTTAAATTATGAGAGCCACCAACTTACTACAAGCGCACGTTGCTCTTTATATTTACATATTTTAGGAATGCAGTACACAAGCCAATCAAATCTATGCCCATGGTCTGTCCTCTATATTATATATGCATTTCTTTTAATTTTATTTTTTTTGAAAAGGCATAGTGGGTTAGAAGTTTGAACAACTGGAACAAGCCAAGAAACTGCTAGACAAAACAACCCAAAGGAGTAAGCCCATTGAACACAGCAGGATTCATTAAGGTAAACAGCTTCTACATAATATAATGTCACAGCTTATGATCAAGATGAAAATCTCAATTTTAGGGGATCTATGTATTAAATAAGAACAAGTATGTGACAGTTTCAAAGCAACGTCTGTTCTGTCATACATCTGAATATATCCAGAGAAGAACACTAAGGTGAGCATCAAAAGACCCTTTTATAAGAGCCCATCTTTTTAAAAGAAGAAATGGAATATTTAGATGTACAAGTGACATTAAACATTTGTGTGGATTAAGGATCTAATGCCATCTCTTGAATTCATTTCGCCTTTTTTAGTCATGACACTTAATTAATAGATGAATGTGCAAGTTAAATAACAGTTGAATCAAACTGGCAGTGTGACCAGTTGGCACTCCCATTAGCAGCATGAATATTACTTTATATATCTGTCAGCATAGACAAATAAAGGTTCAAAAGTGATTTAGAGAAATGTGTGAGAACGCTGAACATGGAGTTAGTGAGAGAAGCGATTACAGGTGACTTTTACATTGGAATTGTTACTTTTATAGTTAAATGGGCAGAAATCAATTGTGATTTTATTTTGGTGTAAGCAAAGAAAAACTACACAAGAATTACAGAAGAACTACACAGCTTTAATGGTGTCAACGAAGAAACTGAAATTGTTCAAGATTTTGTATACCTTGGTTCAGTCATCAACCCAAATGGAGGCTGCAGTCAAGGAATCAGAAGAAGACTGAGATTTGGAAGGGCAGCAATGAAGGAGCTAGAAAAGATAATCAAGTGTAAGGATGTGTCACTCGAAACAAAAACCAAGATCATCCACACTATTGTACTTCCAATCACCATGTACAGGTATGAAAACTGGGCAATCAAGAAAGCCAACAGGGGAAAAAATGATTTGTTTGAAATATGGTGTTGGAGGAGAGCTCTGTGGATACCTTGGACTGCCAGAAAGAAAAACAAGTGAGTCCTGGATCAAATCAAACTTCAACTATCTCTGTAGGCAAAAATGGTGAAACTGAGGCTGTCCTATTTTGGGCACATCATGAGAATGTAAGATCTTCTGGAAGAAAGCAATAATGCTGGGAAAGATTGAAGGCTGAAGGAAGAGGAAGACCAAATACAAGATGGAGTGACTCCGTAAATAATCTGGGTTTCCAAGAGTTGATCAGGGCTGTTGAGACATTTTTGAGAGCACTCATTCATAGGGTCATCATACTGTACATCAGAGGCAATTTAATGGCACATAACAACAGCAAGAAGCAAAGTTAGCAAATTGTAGTTGATTAACAAAGTGCCAGTTGCATGTCTGGCACATAACATGGGCACACAACCAGCATGTTGTTAATTACTGCAATTTCTTGGCTTGACTTACATAATTTCAGTTACTCCAGAATGAAGTGCCATTAGTATTCCGGCCACTGTTACTCTTTTAGGGTCCAAAAAGTACTCCAAGGGAAGGAAAAAGTCATCACACCAGGCACCTTCCAGAGTAACAGCATGGCCACATGGAATGGAGGATGGGGTTTCGTTACCCATAAAAGCTGTAGAGAAGAGGACATTGCAACAGATAACAGGTGTATTAAAGGTACAAGAATGCCCACTTTCATTTTGTGTACCCACCTGCTTGGGATACAGAAACAACAGCGGGGAAATTGTAAGAGAGAACAATGGCAGAGTTTGTTTACACTTGTGCATGTCAGCTAGATAAACTTTATGCTCACTTCTGGGTAGGCTCATTCTCAAACTTTCAAGATGTTACCAAACATGACAAATAAGCAGCGGACAGGACAAGATGCGTAGTGACTCAAAAAGTCACTCTGGCTTGCACAGCTATCATTTCCTCACCTCCCTAATAACCTGGAGGTTTTGAGTTGCTGAAGATATAGCTGTCATTGTACCCTTAATGTTATGGAGAAACTGCTGCATCAGCATTTTCAGAGAGAGTAAAGTGATTGTTCTTCAGCTTGGCTAATATTGCAATTAATATCATTATGCTAATATCAAATAGTAATGCACTGGGTCATTAATTGTAATACCGTCAGCATGTTCTTACTAATGTATTTACTTTAGTTAAAGAAGCTAATGCTTAGCAATGTATTTGCATATGCCATGCCTGTTAAGTAAGTAGAACAGCTTCTTTGTGATTTTTTTTTGGGGGGGGAGTATTTTGGAAGGTAAGAATATGAGGGGAGGGGAGAGGGGTGATCATTAAAATAATCAGTTGGTTGCTCTGTAGGCTATTCGGTCCTGGGAGAGAAGAGCTTTGTCACTAAATATACAATTTGCATCTTAACAAGAGAGGCAGGCACTTCCGGAAATAGTTATTCTACCCTCTGTGTGTAAGTCTGTTTCCCCACTTTGTGTTCCTCCAGGTATTGTGGACTTCAACTCCCAACAGATCTAGTCAGCATGGCCAGTGGTCAGAGATTGCAGGAATTGTAATCCAAAGCCACTGGAGGAAGAAGGTCAAAACCCATGTGCTAGAGGATAAATCACACTGGTTGTTTTAATCAAGGTAGTCCTTAGTACACCCTGTGACTGTTGTTGCCATGGATCAAGGCCTCATTCCAATGTTCTGTTAATGACTGCCCGCTAGTCTAATGGGGCTTTGTCACTTTTCCCTTGCAGCCTTCTTCATCAATCCCAAAATCTGCTCCAAAAGATTTTATTATTTTATTTATTATTTATTTTATTTATATCCCGCCTATCTAGTCACTTAAGACCACTCTAAGATTTCCCAGATTTCCCAAATTTCCAGAGTGCATTATGAGGATGCATGGAGGGTAGCAGGGCAAAGAAGATACGCCCCTCTCCTTCTTCTGTTGGTGGAAGCAGATGCATCTGCAGAACAATTGTGATGGAAAATGGCCCACTGTGGGAATCCAAAGTGAATAAACTAGAAAATGCCAACAATACAACTAGCTGTAACACAGTTATTGTAGTTGTTGTCATCGTCAACATCATCATCATCACAGGCCATAAAATATTTATTTACGGTCATTAACCCAATCTTACATTATATCTAAGAGATATAATACAATAAAACCTTATAAAGACGTATTAGTAAAAAGATACACAGTTTACATAATAAGACCATTTGTAAATAGAGCACTATGTATGGTTTGCGGAACTAAAACCACTGGCAATCATACATTTGTGAGTGAGCAGAGCAACATTAAAGAATCTGGCAACACAATTTGTGGTCTGTAAAAACCTATATGAAAGAAGTAGCTTCACAAAGAATTCAATGGGCCTCCCCGGAAATTTGTGCATAACAGGATGAATAAGTTCCTTACGTAGTTCTTGATAGAAAGGGCAGCATAAAAGGATGTGGGTCACGGTTTCTACTTGGTTGCTATTGCAAGGACATAAACACTCTGAAAAGGGGATATTTTGGAATTTCCCATCCAGAAGATTGGAAGGGAGCATATTCAATCTAACTAAGGTAAAAGCTCATATTTGTGGACATTAGGCTAGAAAAATATGAAGATATTATAAAAGCACTGTATGTAACTACACTGTCAGTGCCCATCTGATTCACATGATCCTGAAATTCTATATCCCAAATCCTATGTTTGACTGCCGCTTTGGCGTTGGTGTAGCCCATCACTATAAGCGTATTGGGAGAGAAGCTAATTTGTTGTATTGCTTTGACAACAAAGGATTTCCAGTCTGACTGGAAAGCATCCAAGAGCGTCAATGGTGCCAGACCTTCTGAGAAAAATACAAAGTTTTAACCAATAGTTAATCATAAGAACTTTGACCCATGCTCTTATGGAAACTAGACTGGCCTCCAAGCGAAGGGCTACATTAGGGGTACAGGGAGGCACGGCCAAAATTGATCTCTAAAATTTGGTCTGCACGATTTCAAAGGAGTGTAGAATTGAGTGTGCAAATATTTGGGAACTGTATAACAATTGAGAAATAACCTTGCCCTTAAAGACTTGAACTGCTGAGGGGATGTGTTGTCCACCTTTAGAGAAGAAGAATCTAATTAGAGCTGCTGTACTTTTCTGAGCATAGAGTTTTAATTGGGAAGCCCAGGAGCCTGTGGAGCTAAATACTATATTTATACCATGAGACCTGTTCTATAGGGTGATTATTTCTTGCCCATTTACGTTTGATTCTCCTTCTACTGGTTACAAGTATTTTGGGCTTCATATAGTTTATAACCAATTGTTCCTGGTTACAGTAAGAGGAGAAGGCCTTAAAAAAAACTTCTAAGACCAACACAAGTTAGAGACTAATACTGTGTCATCAGCATATAGTAACATGGATAGAGGGCATGAAAATAATTTGGGGAGATGGAAATCAGGTTTTGATAAGTTGTCCACAATACCATTTATATAGAAGTTGAACAGAGTGGGGGCCAAAATACAGCCCTGTTTTACCCCATTATACACGGGGATCGATTGGATAAAGGTCCTGTTGAATTGCAAAGGACTTGCAAGCTGGTGTTTTTGCTTTAGAGGCGTTGAATTAATATAAGGAGCCTCCTGTCTTTATTTGTATCTTCAAACTTGGGCCAGAGTTTGCATCTTGGAATGAGGTCAAAGGCTGACTTAAAGTTGATGATTGCAGTATACAGGGCTCCGCCCTTAGGACACAAGTATTTGTGTGCAAGATGGTGGAGAATAAGTCCCTGATCCAAGGTGGACCTTCCTGGCCTAAAGCCGGCCTTCTCCTCTGCCAATAGGTTCAGTGCTTGTAGCCAATTGGTTAGTTTACTCAGAAGATGGCTAGCATACAGCTTGATGACAATACTGAGTAATCTTATAGCCCGATAGTTGGCCAGATCCCCTCTATTTCCCTTTTTTGGGGACAATAATGTTGGGACAATAATGGCAAGGCCCAAATCCTCAGGAATACGTGCTGTTTGGTTGATCCAGGTGAATAAAGATGCCAATAATGGAGCCCACCAGTCAAAATTGGACTTTAAAAGATCTGTTGAAATATAATCCATTCCGGGGGCTTTGTCTACTTTCAATTTGCAAATTAGGGTAGTAATTTCTGCAGGTGAAATTGGGGGCCAATCTGGGAGATTTCCTTTGGCTAACAAAGGACTTTGGGCACTGTCAGGCTGTATAGTGTATATATTTTGGAAATGTTCCTCCCAGGCACTAGGTAAGATGTGGAAACATGTCTGAGGGAGTGTTCCTGCATTCCCCCTGCCACTAACCTCCAGAAGGTGGCTGACCTTTAAGATCAGCTGCGGTCTTCAATCATTGCCAGGTCTCTCTCTGGGCTTGATATTTTTTCTTTTTATCAGGGCTTTATAATTTCTCTTAAGGGAGAACCAATTGGGAGGAGTTCTTCCCAAGTTCTGTTCTCAATGCCATTTAGGTACTTGACAATTAAACTCCTTTTTTTGCCATTTTACATTCATTGTCAAACGCTTTCCCCTGGACTACATTGGAAGTGGCGGAATTTGTATTTTTGTATCTTAGGTGGGGCTGTAGATCTTGGACTGACTCATTGTAGGCTTCGAGAGCAGTCGAGGTTGAGTCTGCAGTTGTAATTTGTGTACCAAGACAGGAGAAGGGGTCTGAAAGTAGCAATTGTTTCATAGAGACATCCCTTTCGGAAGACCACTTAATGCGTGCAGCTCTAATTTCAGTTGAAGGCGGAAGTGCCATTTCACTATCGCCAAACACTTTAATAAGTCCAAAGTTGATTGAAAGAAGTAGGGGGGCGTGGTCACTCTCAGGGCAGCATCCAACCTCTAAATCAATAATTGGAGTGATCAGGTCCTTGGATACTAAGATGTAATCTAGAGCTACATCTAAAAAGGTAGGAAGGCATGGCAATAAATGGAAAGAGGTTTTGGAGAGAGAAGGGGAAAAGAAGCCAATCATGGTCATAACTCTTCATCAGAAGGTTCAGCAGGCAGTTGTGGTTTAGGAAGCTGAATATAAACCAGAGTTTGGAGAAGCTCCTCTTTTGGCCACGATCATTCAAAAAAGCCAGTTTCATGAACTAGTGCTGCTACTGTTTTTGAATTACTCCCAGGTTCTAAACACAATGGAAGAGGTGCTGCTTCATACTTCTCTGATGGCCTCAGTAGTAGCAATGGGTGGCTAGGAGGAAGGGGGATCTTGGTCATTGGAGCTGAAAGGGGAGAAAATGGAAGATACGGGGCTACAGAATATTATCCCATGGCAACAATAAATAGACAACTGTTATGACAGCAGTGAACAGGAAGCCGCAGTCCTTGGTGATGGGCTGCAACTTTTGTGAAAAAGTCTACAGATTTTGATCAGAGGCTCTGTCGGAAACTGATTTAGATCTAACTTGAAGCCACACGCATAGCCTTAATGAGCTTTTCTAATGTTCTTGGGGAGATGTCCTTCCTCTTCTGTTGCTCTGACACCGAGGCTTGGGAACTGTCATCAAGCTTGCCTAATGATAGCCATTTTTCATTATTAATGAACGTCACAGGTTGCAAGGCAAAAGGGGACTCGGGGAGTATTCTGCCTCACATTCTTTCATCGTCAATCATTGTAGGACTCCCGAAGGCTTCACCATGTTACCTGAGGCTACATAAGCTGTTCCCTCACTTCAAAATTCCTATTCTTAATATTGTCATAACAGATAACCACTAAGCTTTGTTTCTCCTAATAAGGCAAAACAGTACTTTGCAGATATGAGGTGGCTGGGGTATTTCAAGTATGGCCAATCTGTCAATTTTTTAAAGGGTGGATATAATATTCAACATATTTTGCCTGGCATCTGACTTGCATCAAACATAATGGGAAAAATTAATGCTAAATTATACTGTGGACAGAAGTTTTCTTTTGCATGTCCAAATGTGCATATATATTCACAATTGCAGTAGGTGCTTTATTCTTATTAAAGCAGCAGTAGCAGTTCTGGATGTCTACCTTTTGAGCGCTGGTTGCACGTAAAATTTAAAGACATATATTTTGGTAATATGACCTAGCAATGGAAAACTAGAAGACAAAGTTGGTTAAAATGTGGAGAAATCTTTCATGATGGGAACTTGGTCTTCCCTCCCATTACCTCTTCTCTGCCTCTTCTTTGACTCTTCTGCTGCCAGATCTTATCCATCAGAGCCATCCTGCTGACTTTTCCCTCTGTCGGCAGATTTCTGAAATCATCCAGCAGAAGGGGATTTTTGCCAGAAGAACACACACTCGTGCTTAGTTTCAGTCCCCTAGAACTGGCACACTTTTCAGTTAGGATCAAACTGAGTAGGCACACGGTTTTAGACATATGCAATTCTCCAGGAAGCCACTGCTATATTCATTGCAATATAGTTCTTGTACAGTTCAGCAGATCTCAGGTATTGTGTATTTGGGGTCAGCGATGGGTAGACATTATGATCCTGATTGGGTCTTCTGACCTTTAATACAGGCCCTTCTGCTGCCCTCGAGCAGACTTCCACGATGGTCACCTGAAGTCTATGGAACTCCTTGCTGTGAGAGTCTAGGTTGATGTGAGGCCCCTTGTCCCCCATCCCCGGTAGAACTGGTGGCCTTGAGGTTTCTCACCAGTAACTCCATCAGCTCCAGGTTGCTGGTTAAGGTACTTTTTAGTGAGTCATATGCCTTCAAGAATGGTTCCCTGTTGCCACCACTCCTGATTATGGCACTAGTCCCCTGGAAACAATTGGTTCAGTGCTGGTTTCAGTTTCCATCATGCAGGAAAGTGAAGTCCTAGTGAGGAACAAGACCAGTCCGGAACTGAGCTTGAAGCCCTTCGATGAAGGTTGGTTGAAGTGGCTGGTGGTGAGCATTGGCTGCAGCTCTGCTCCTCAAGGTGGCTTCTTCTTTTCCAATGGTGTTTGTACCTCTAGGGCCTTAATGTGGTGGGGGTAGATACTGCAGGACCTGTCAGGAATCTCTAGCATAATGGAGCTGGTGGGGCAGGAGCCTTCTCTGGGGCAGACATAGTGGTAGATTCTCTTCCTTGACCACGGCTTCTAGTACCCAGAAAGCTGTTCAGAGACTCTGGACAGGGGCCATTGTCTCAGCTGCTGTGCAAAAGATGGTCTCCAGTTCCTCTGGTGCTGTGTTCCAGGTCTCCTCCTCCTCTGTGGATGGCTTGCCAGGTATCCTGGACCCAGCACAAGATTCCGAACCTTCCTCCACCCTCTTTTAACTCTGGTAACATGTCCTCCTCCCACCCTGCCAGCTGCTTCTCATCAACCTGCTCCTCAGAGACACCTGTGCTTCTCTTCTCCCAGCTTCCCCAGCATCCTAGAGCAGCTCCTCCACCCAGCCTCCCAAGGGTATGTGAGACAAGAACAAATGGCCCACTTGGGGAGCTGGCGGTGACACCGTCACAGTTGGGCCCATTCCTTTAATTTTTCCACTGCCAAGAACTTGGGAATAATCAGTTAACATTGGCTTATCATTTCAAAAGAGTTAAGTTTACTCAGTAAACTTTTCAACAATTATTCTAAATGTATGATTGTTAAATGCCAACAGTCTTAATGGTGTGAGTAATGATTAGTGGTTCATATTAATTTAATTTGTTACTTTGCGAAGAGAATGGGAAATTGGGTATTTTTGCCTATTCTTAGTCATTTTAATGATGTTGTTCTTGATTTAAAACTAGCATGTTACTGAGTTAAGAGAGATTAATGTAATGAATTGCTTTTATCATTTTCTCTTAATACTTTTAATGTGAATGTATTCATTTTCTATTTAAATTCATATGTTGGGCTGAACACTAACTTTCTCAAGCACCATCTCTAGAAAGCAACTCCCTTTCTATATACACTAGAAAGGCTTTTGATAGCTAACCTGGGTTGCTACAGATGGAGCTTTTACCAAATTGTTGTTATGTGCTGTCAAGTCACCTCTGTCTTATGCTAACTCTATGAATGAGTGATCTCTAAAATATCCTGTCCCCAATAGTCTTGCTCAGCTCATGCAAACTCAAGTCTATGGTTCCTTTAGGGAGCCAGTCCACCTCTTTTCCTGTTGCCTTCAACTTTTCCCAGCATTATTGTCTTTTCCAGAGAATCCTGCCTTCTCAAGATGCACTCAAAGTAGGACACCCTCAGTGTTGTCATTTTTGCTTCTAAAGATAATTCAGGCTTGATTTGATCTAGGACCCACTTGTTTGTTTTTCTGGAAATCCAAGCAAAGCTCTCCTCCAGTACCATATTTGAAACAATTTTTTTTCTCTCTCTCAGCTTTCTTGACTGCCCAGCTTTCATACCCATACACGGTGATTGGGAGTACAATAGTGTGGATGATCTTGGTATTGGTCTTCTGTGACACCCTTACACTTGATGATCTTTTCTAGTTCCTTCATTGCTGCCCTTACAATTCTCAGTCCTCTTCTGATTCCTTGATTGCAGTCTCCTTTCATATTGATGATTGAACCAAGGTATACAAAAATCTCCAACTATTTCAATTTTTTCATTGTCAGCATTAACGTTGTGTAGTTCTGTAGTCATGACTTTGAGCTTCCTAATTTTCAACTGCAGTCCTGCTTTGGAACTTTCTTATTTCACTTTCCCTAAAAGTTGTTTCAAGTTATTGCTGCTTTCTGCCAGTAAGATGATGTCATCTGCATATCTTAAATTACTGATGTTTCTTCCACTAATTTTTACTTCACATTCATCTGAATGTAGTCTGGTTTTCTGTATGATATATTTTGTGTACAGATTATAGATAAAGGGATAAAAGGATTATAATAGATAAAGGGATAAAATGTATCTTTGTCTGTCACCTTTGCCTATGGGAAACTGTGCTTTCTCCATATCTGTCTTAACGGTAGCTCCTTGACCATAATACAGGTTATGCATCAAGATAATCAAGTATAGAGGCACACCATTTATTTCATAACAATTTATAGTTTCTCATGGTCCCCACAGTCAATGGCCTTGCTGTAGTCTATAAAACATGGATTGATTTTCTTCTGAAATTCATTGGTACGCTCCAGTTACCAGCAGATATTTGCAATATTATCTCTAGTGCCTCTTCCTTTTTGGAATCCAGCTTGAACATCAGGCATTTCTCACTCTATATAAGGTAGAAGTCTTTGTTGCAACACCTTGAGTACCACATCTCCCTTTTTACTGATATGTTCTAAATAGTTTTTAAAAAGTCTTGTGTTTACATGAATCTATGTTATGTTTTAACTGTTCTTGTTTCATTTGATTTAATTACTAATTGCCTTAAAGCCCTTTTTGGGGATGGTGGTGGGAAGATGAGATCAAGAAAAGAGCCAAATAATAATTAAATTGGATCCAGTCCTAGAGATGTTTAACATGGACCTTTTCAGCCAAGGGGCCAGGTTACCTCTGTCTAAGTTCAGTCCCATCGATTCCAATGATTATCATCTAAGCATTGGATCCAAATTCCTTTTCCTCTCTCTGTCTCCATATACAGACAATAATATGTTTCTCTGCAACCTCAATTTCTGTCTGTGAAAACAGCAAGCTTGCCTCCTCTGGATTTGTGCCGGCTAATGAAAATGAATTCTGTGATGTGACACTGTCAGCTAGTTCTGTGCTTTCATGTGCTTGCTCAAAAGAAAGCATACTTTTGATGTTGTTCTACTTACGCCTCATCAAAGGTCTTGTGGCAGCTGCATTTCATGGTTCTTGGCAAATACCACCTGCAAAACATCCACCATCTGAAAATGATATTCTGAAGAGTGCTTCGCAGACTCCAGTCTGCAGGTTACTGAATGCCACTAAATTGAACACGGCCTTATTTGAAAGGAAATAGATGCCGTCAATCTTTTAAGAATATCAAAAGCTACAGTATAACACAACACACAAAATATAACGGATTTCAGGAGAAGCAGCTGGAAAAGATGTGCCACTGGTGGAATTCATTGCATTCTTGTCATGTACCGTGGGAATCTTACACATTTCCTGCAGGAATGCTTTGACTCACAGTGTTTGCTTCAGCATTATTTTAGATTTGTGATTAGTAGGGCCAAGTGAAGAGACGGGAAATCAGTCACACATAACTTTTATGCTGATTGCTATGGCAGCAAATAAGGGCTGTGTTCTTATCAAATTTGGCACGAGGCCTCAGCCAGAAACCTGGGACTGTAGATAAAGTGGAATGCTTTGAAAGGCTTCCTTCTCCCCCGTCTGCAATACATTGGCAACACTGATTAGATCCCCCAATCATTCAGAGAAAAGAGGTTCTGTTGATATGGTTAAATTTGTTGTGACTGTGTGGCAATCGGTTTACACATTCAGAACTCCATGTGGAAGGATGCCTAGGTGGTTTTGTTTTATCATAGCTACCTCCCTATGTCTCCATGCAATCTATGCGAACAGGGCTCAATTTTCTCATAGAATTGTGCCATCAAACATAAAGGTGCTTAGAAGGTGAATTCTTAATTATAGGAATACACAGATTTTAGTGGACTAAATAGCTCAGTGAGTTAGGGATCTTGCTGTGGAGTCAGAGGCTGGTAATTCAATTCTGTACTTTGTGTTCCAGGAGAAGGGCCAACCTGTATAGCCTTGGGCAAGCTACACAGTTGCAGGGTACCCCAAGAAGAAGGGAATGGTAAACCACAAACCACTTCTGTGTACTCTATACCAAGAAAACCCTTGAAAGGGCGGACATGAGTCAGAACTAACTTGATGACATTTAACAACAACTCATAATTTGTTGAACAGTGACTAAAAGATAGGGACAGATTTTAAATCTGATTCCTTAGGGGAACACAGCTTAATGAGGACTGGGCATATTTATTTATTTAATTAATTTATTAATTTAAAATATTTTATCCTTTTTCTTTAAATGGGACCCAAGACAACGTACATAGTTAAAAGACAGTATTTAGAGCTAAAAACAGTAAGGATACAAATACTGGAAAGGGTCAAATACCACACAAAAACACAGTGAACAAAAACAATTCAAAAGCAACTCATGCAGCCAGTCACTGAGGGAAAGCTTGCATGAAGTGAAAGGTCTTCGCCTACTTGCAGGAGGACAGCAAACATGGGCTCTGCCTGGCCTCTTGTGGGAAGGAGTTCCGAAGACTGGGAGGAGCAACAAAGAAGGCCCTGCCTATGTTCCCATCAAATGCATCTGTGATGTTGGTGGAATACAGAGAAAGGCTTCCCCTGATGATCTTAGCACCCAAGCAGGCTCATTGTATGAGGCAGTCCCTGAGACATCTTGGACCCAAACCGTTTGGGACTTGATAGGTCAGAATTAGTGCTTTGAATTGTACCCGGAAACAGACAGGCGCCCAGTGGAGCTGTTGTAATGGCGAGTTATGTGATCCCTGTGACTAGACCCAGTTAGCAATCTGGCTGCTGCATTTTGGACCCACCAAAGTTTCGTGACACTTTCCAGAGGCAGCCTCGGGTTGAGCATATTACAGTAATTCAGCCAGGATGTAGTCAAGGCATGAGCAACCATGATCAGGACCTCTCCAGGAAGGGATGCAGCTGGCACACTAGCTTTAGTTGTGCAATTGCATTCCTGGCCACTGCCGAAACCTGGGTGTGCATAATGGCTATGAAATATTAGCTATTAGAGAGCTTTGGGAGAACAGCAGAAACTGATGGGTAACAGGAGAGGGAGCGCCCTGAAAGGGAGACCAGCCAGCTGAAACATAAGGAGGCTGCCTGCCGCGCGTCTAGCCATCATTGTGAACTTAGGCTGCCATCAGCTGCCTCGACTTTCTGTGAATGGATCCTGTGACCTGCTGTACTCCCTGCCCACAAGAGGGCCAAGAAGGTTCTCTTCCTCTGATCCATAAAGGGAGACACAGCATCTTGCAACAACTAGGTTTTTATTGAACTGGGAAAGGGTTTGTTAACAACATTAAACTGTCTGGAACTTTTTTCTCCACAGAACGGAGAAATAGCCCAGAGTCTTCTCTTTTTTTGTCCAATGTCTCTTTCCTAACTCTCAGTTCTTTGTGTAATATTCTCTCCTTCAAATGTACGGAAGAAAATATCTTTGATTGGCCAGACACAGGCCATTGTTGTCAAGATGGCTTACACGCCCATAGTGGGTACAAGCTGGCTCTTCTGCTTCTTTGTGCCCCAACTGCTGGGTTTGACACACTTTCGCTCATGACCTTCACCAAGGGTCCTTCAAATGCAGTTGCCAGTTCCCCAGTAGACTTCACCAGGGCTCTTTCCCCAATAAGAAGGCTTGGGAGGTGGCCGGTGTGTGTGTGTTGTGCCATTTTGCTTCCTCTTTCAGTACCTTTAACTGAACCAATGCCCTGGACCAGGGGTCCTCCTTAAATATATATTCCCAGGTTCCTGAGGGTTCTGGTTCCTCAGGTGGTTCTATATCTAAGAGGCAGCATTCTGCTCCTTGTTCCTCTACAACATTACACCCCAGGTTTTCCTCACTCTCCCCCCCCACCTGTTTCCCCTGAGTCTTCTTCTCCTGCCTGTCCAGGCTCCTGGGTCTCAACCCCCCTTCTCCTTTTTCTACTCCTTTCCTGCTTCCCCTACCACCTCTCCGAGATCTCCCATCCTCCAGTGGCCCTTTCCCTCTTCTAGGGGCCATTCGTCTTCTCTTGGGCTTTCCTCTTTTCCAGGGCTTTTTGGTTTATTCAGATTGTCATAGTCTAACATGACTACCTGAGTCATGTCCACAGGGGAGCTGGAAGTGTTAAGCTTGGAGGGTCCCGGGGGAGAATTAGATGGCCCTCAGTGCTGCTGTCTCCTTCCTTACAAGTTCTTTTCAAGCCCTGACCTGCAGGTTGCAGGTGTTTCCAGGTGGTCCCTCACCAGGTCTGATGCTGCATATCTTCCAAAATCTTCCATGGCTACACAGGCTGGCTCTATTCCCAGGAGGCACAGTGGACAACCTCTGGCTCTGCAGCCAGACACCAACTACTGGGTTATTAGGCCAACTCATTTGCACACTAAGCACCTTTAAAATTTGTGTGCCCCCCCCCAAAAAAAGCTAAATAAATTTCGTAAAAAGCTCACTTAGTTTCTCAGTAAAATGCTAGATCTTGCCCTTCATTCACCCAGGTGCCATCTGGAAGGCTACATATCCTGACTCCATTTTAGGGGAGGAAGAGCAGGAGGAAAGCATCAGTGACATCTTTCTGACTATTGCTACCACCCTTCTGCATAGCCTGGCTGCTCCTCATCAGCCTTGGAAATTATACCTGGTGCACAGGTATGTGTGTTTTGTCTGTGTGCCTTGGAACTTAAAGCCAATGCATTATTCCCATAGGTGACCAAAGAGCAACAGGCTATGCAGAAAGGTGTGTGTGTGGGGGGGGAGGGAGGTAGTATAGCCAGCCCCATCCCTCCCTTTCTTCCTGGTGAGTGTCGTAGGGAGCGGTGTGCAACACAGGAGTAGCTGGACGTCCCACTTCACTGAAAGCACTGTAATTGGGCAGTGGTGGAGTTGGCAATGAACAAAACCCTCTTTCCCCTCCCAATCATGCTCTTGTCTCTTGTTCACATAATCCCTCCCCTAGTCTGGCTCCCCCAGTCACATCTTGTAAGTGTCTGACTCCACAAATCAGTCCTAATCACTTCAAATATCTTCCTTCTGGCTCAGAACAGAACCTGAACTTTCAGCTGTGATCCAGATCGCATAAAAATTGGCTTGATATGGTTCAGGATTTGGCCAAAGCTGAGGCGCAGCGCTCCTCTAAAATAGTGTGTGTGGACCCAGTCAAGATCAAGCCTCTATACATGGGTGAGGATTATGAACCTCCCCCCCCCCATTACCTGGTATTTTAAATCTGTTGGTGCCAATGGAGTCCCTCCCCCCAACATATGGGACTAGCAAAAAATTTAGAGAGGGAGTGTGGTTTGAAATCTAGGGAGCCCAATCTGGACCAGAGTTCCACACACATACTGGAATGTAAACCATGTAGGGGCCTTCACATTATATATTTAACCTCCTGTTATGAGTTGGGTGTACTCTAGATCCAGATAGCCATAGAAAGAGTTGCCATAATTTGGAATCAACTTGAAGGTATATAATCATTATTGTTATAGTGGGTTAGCCTCCCCCACTGGACCCTATTGGACTAGTCTCAGCTCCTCTTTTGATCACCAGAGTCCCCTATAGAAACCTTGATTCCTGTGTTTCTGCTTGTGACCCACAGCCAAACAGTCGTTATTTTACTACTATAACCTAGACTATAACTAGTTATTTCCTTGCTTCACTTTGCCTCCTGGCCTACCTTGTAGCAGTGAGCCTTGCAAGACTTAGCTGCAGGGAGAGTGGGAGGGTCACCACGTAGAAGTGGAGTGGCGCTGGATTTGCATAGTGGTGTCCAAAGATTGTGGGGAAACCTTTTCAGTCTGGGGGTCTGATTCCAATTTGGGAAGATGTGTGTGTGTGGGGGGGGGGAAGGACACATTCCAACGATGGGTGGACTGAAGAGCAAAGCAAAGTGTATAGGCCCAGGCATAATTCTTCCCCATATGGACATTTTCTGACAAAGTATGTGAAGGAAAGCTCCATATTAGGGCTACGCAGTTTGGAATAAGTCCCAGTGCAACAGTTTTCAGACATGCAAACCAGATCTCGGTTTCATGAGAATCAATAATCTAGCAAATCGGTCATGTGACTGACTTCTACTCTCTGAAAAGCAGTACTATATGTTGCTGTCCAATGGTATAGTCCTACACTGGCATACAGTCATGTAAAAAAGAAAGTACACTCATTTGAATTCTATGGTTTTATGTATCAGGACTAGAGATGGGGATGAATTTTAAAAATGGCAATTTGTTTTGATCCGTTATTCATCAAAGTTAACAGGTCAACAAAAACGAATATATGAATATTCTTCAACGAATCAACAAATCAATCTGTCAATTCATCTGCACTTTGAATGGCTATAACACTGGCCCCGGATAACCTAGAGACACCAGATTTACAGGAAGCTTCCTCATACACTTTTCTACAACTCCTGAAAGCTTGGTGAATATTGGATCACAGACCCCAGAGTTATATAGTCACAAAGAGGACCCCCCAGGAAAGCTCCCCCAGGTACTTAGAGACTCCAGAGTCACAATGGAGCTTCTTATGTCTTTCCCCAACACACCTGCCAACTTTGATGAAGATTGGATATTGGAACTGTGAGTTATTCATCCACAAATTGGGTCCCTCAGGGAGAGTTTACCACACGGCACAGAAGCCCATGGCATTGAGGTAGTTATATTTAGCTCCAGCAGAATGAGAGGTCCCTTTGGCAGAGGCATGCATGAGGCATCGAGTTTGTCTTCAGCTCAGCACAACATTACATTTGCCAGTGAAGTAGAGTTTGCCCTCAGGAGGACTGGAGCAAGGAGGTATTTGGCAGCACAGCAGGCTTTTTGGCTCCGTTGGGCACTGAGGAAGCTGGCAGCAGGAAAACAGGCTCTTTTGGCCCCACTGGGGCACTGAGGTAAGTTCACAGCAGCAAAGTAGAGTGTGTTGTCTCTTCGGGCACTGAGGAAGTTGGCAGCAGGAAAACAGGCTGTCAGAAACAGATCAGCTCTTCAATCTGAAGCTGGGCGATGGGGCAACAAAAATGCTCATTTAGAACTAGAAAGCTGGGGATTGCTTGCGACTTGGCTGCTGAGGCTGCCTTGATAAGATAAAGATAGCCCTTGGATGTTTTGAGGGGCTGAGACAGGCCGGCCCCCTTGGCACGGGTTGAAAACCAGACAAGCTCTGTTGTCTGAAGCCGAGCAATGAGCCGATGGGATGATGCCTGGACAGCCTTTGGGTGGGGCTGAGACAGGCCCTCTTTGGCATGGGGAATGCCCAGACACGGACAGGCTTTGGGTGGGGCAGAGCCTGGCCTAGGAGACTCACCTGTCCACCAACGTCTAACCAGACTTGCTGACAACCTTCAAAGAAAGAAAGATGCTTGGGTTGAAAACCAGACAAGTTCTGCCGTCTGAAGCTGGGCGATGGGGTGATGCCTGGACAGGCTTGGATGGGGCAGAGCCTAGCTTTGGGTGTGCCAACACGGCTGGACAGCCCTCTGTCTTGGCACATTATGGGCATCACCCAACACTTTACTCTTGTACGCTTTAGTTGTACAAGAGCAACTATTCATTTTTCTTACTGCTCAGTCTGGGTCTGCCAGGAAAACTGGATGGCCCTCTTTGCTCATTTGGGGGTGCCGGGACCAGCTCTGGGTGTGCCAGCCAAAATGGTAAGATGTCCCTCTTGGCACGCTTGGGTGATGCTCAGACAGGCTTGGGGTAGGTGGGGTAGAGCCCGGCCACGCTGCTACTACAGCGGTTAATCTGCTGGGCCGCTGGTGAGCTGAGCTAATTCGTTTGGGTAGTTTGTTCCAGTTTCTGCCTACCTACTGAATTGGCATGGGACTGAAAGCAGAGTGTGTTGCCGCATCAGGCACTGAGGTAGTTGACTCCAAATTAGGCGGGAAAACATGTTTTAAGAGGCATCAGGCACTGAGGCAATTGGCAGCAACATAGGCTTTGTCCATTGGATGTGTAGTGGCAGAAATCTTCAACATTGGTGAGCAATTTGCTATCAAGGTGGCCTATGAAACACAAGCCTCCAGAAAGAATTAATTATTTAGTCACGTATGCTGCTTTTGACTACCAGGAAGGGCTTGGGTCGGGCCAGCCCTCTTGGCACGGGGAAGCCAGGAGGACAGCTTTGGAAAACCAGATGATCAGCTCTGCAGTCTGAAGCCGTGCGATGGTGTTGTTTGTTTAGCTATTGATAAAGAAAAGGGATAGTGGTTGTTGTTGGCACAAGATAAACTCTGCAGGCTAAGCTAAGTTGGCAGCAGCAAAGAAGAGGCATTCAGGCACATGGGAGCAGGAAAGCAGGCTTTTGGGCCCCATCGGGGCACTGAGGCAAAAGGCAGGAGACTCTGGTCTTCTTCTTCTGCAACATCACATTTGCCTGCAAAGTTACTTAGGTTTGTCCCAGGAGAAACTGAGGTTGTCAAAAGAGCAGCAACAGCAGGAGAATAGGGTCCGACTGCAAGGGGCTACTAACGGTGGTTAATTAGGGTGGCCACTGGGCTTATCGAGTAGAAGATCAGCAGTTCAAATCCATGCAATGGGGGGACCTGAGCTCTTGTCCCTTGTTCATGCTTTTGCCTACCTACTGAGTTAAACTGATGCTGAGCCACTAGGCTTGTTGATTAGAAAGTCTGCCAACCTACTCAGCCCGAGTGGACTTTGGAGCACAGTGTTGGCATGGGACATGCAGCGTTGGCATGGGGCAGAGGAAAAGGAAGGAAGCAAAAGGAAAGAAGACTCTTGCCTTCTTCAGTGCAAAGGTAGTTCAGTTTGCCCCCAGGAGGCAACTGAGGTTGCACAACAACAGCAGCAGCAGATGAATAGGGTGTTGCTGCTAACATAATGGTGGTTAATCCATGGGGCTGCTGGGCTTCTTGAGTGGAAGATCAAATTCATGCAACGGGGTGAGCTGAGCTCCCGTAGTTTGTTCCAGCTTCTGCATACCTGAGGCAGGAGGAAACTGGAATGAACAGCCAGGAATTAGGAATGAAGCCCGAGTGGATTTTGGAGCACCAATGTAGCCCTTTGAATAAGCAGGCAGGCAGGCCAGAAAGAACTTGGCTGATGAGCCAACTTCACCCAGCAGTCAAGATTTGCAAGGCCCTTGGCCCGATTCTTGGCACAGAATCAGCAGTAGGCAAGCCCAAGGCAGCTGGAGAGGGATGCAGGATTTGGGGCCAATATGGCCCAAGGAGGTTGGAATTGATGCTCGGTGAGGTGGGGGGGATGCCCGCACGGGTTGCACATAGCAGCAACATAGACTGTGGCACTGCGGGTTAAACAGCTGAGCCACTGGGCTTGTCCATCAGAAGACCAGCACTGCGGTTTGAATCCATTCGACGGGGTGAGCTCTGTCCCGTTGCTTTTCACCCAGCTTCTGCCAGCCTTCTGGGGCAGTAGAGAAGGCTGGGAGGTCGGAATGAACAGGCATGAATAATTGGAATGAAACCCAAGGAGGCTGGAATCATGAAATGCGTATACAGTAAATATGCATTTCTGAGATTTTTAAGAATAAATGAATGAGTGGATACCGATCGTGGAGATAGGGAGGGACATGTCACACACAGCACATCTCAGGATCACACTGGTAAGGTTTCGGTGGGGCTGAACCTGCCCTCTTGGCATGGGGATGCCCAAAGAGGGTGGGACGCTGAAGTGAGCAGGCAGCATTTGAGAATCAAGCCTGAGGAAGTTGGAATGAGCACGCAGGCCTTTTGGAAGTGGAAGGAGCTGCAGGACAAAGGAAGTGGTCATGTAGCCAGCAACGTAGACTTTTGGATTGGACCCATCAGACACTGAGGGAGTTGGCAGCAAGGCTTGTTCCAGTGGCACTGCAGGTTAAACTGCAGTGCTGCTGAGCCACTGGGCTTGTTGTAGCTGCTGCTGTTGTTGCTGCCGCCGCCGTTTTACTGATTTGAATTTGAAATAAAATTAAGCCCTTCCTTCCGAAGAAGTAGCCTAAGCTACCTGAAATCCCTGCCCAAATTCCCAGTAAAGTTTATGATGATTGATGATTGATGAATGATGATGATCATGAAAAAGAAAAATATAAGCCTTTGTTTTGCTGCCGCAAAAGCAAAACTGCAAGAGCACCAGAAAGCCAGTGAGCAGCAACTGTTTTTACTCCGGAGAGCACAAACAGAAGTGGGGAATGGCTGGACAGGAAAAGCTTATATGAAGCGTCTGTAAAAGTAAATACACATTTCAGCAACGCTATTGGCTGCCAGACATGCTAATCCAGGATCTCTTTCCTGATTCGCCAGAGCTTTGAATTGACACCAGCAAGCTCAGAGAGGCCCCCCAAAGGGGTAATGAATATAGACGAATATGAATGGATTGATGAATAAAACCGAGGAAATATTAGTCAAACCATATTCGCCCAGATTTAAAATTTTACAAATACGGATCAACGAATATATGACAAATCGGCTGTATTCGTCAGAAAAGCTGATCCGTTTTTATATTCGTCCCCATCTCTAATCAGGACATAATAAAAACCATCTCATCCGTAGTATGTCTGAAAATTAAGTAAAAACAACCTCAGATGAATATGAACACATGAGATATTACACCATCTCATGATTTCTTTAACAAAAATAAAGCTGAAATGGAGAAGCCATGTGTGAAAAACTAAGTTATGACTCAACAGTTTGTAGAACCACCTTTAGCAGCAATAACTTGAAGTAATCATTTTCTGTATGACTTTATCAGTCTCTCACATCACTGTGGAGGAATTTTGGCCCATTCTTCTTTACAACATTGCTTCAGTTCATTGAGGCTTGTGGGCATTTGCTCATACATAGCTCTCTTAAGGTCTTTCCACAGCACTGTAATCAGGTTGCACAATGTCTGGACTTTGACTGGGTCATTGCAGCACCTTGATTCTTTTCTTTTTCACTCATTCTGTTGTAGATTTGCTGGTGCCCTTGGGATCCTTGCCCAGTTGCATGACCCAATTTCAGCCAAGCTTTAGCTGTCGGACAGATGGCCTCACATTTGACTTTAGGATACTTTGGTATACAGAGAAATTCATGGTTGACTCAATGACTGCAATGTGTCCAGGTCCTGTGGCTGCAAAACAATTCCAAATCATCACCCCTCCACCACTGTGCTTGACAGTTGGTATGAAGTGTTTGTACTGATATGCTGTGTTTGATTTTTGCCACATGTGGTGCTGTGCATTATGGTCAGACATCTCCACTTCGGTTTCATCTGTCTAAAGGACATTGTTCCAGAGGTTTTGTGGTTTGTCCAGTGGCAACTTGGGAAACCTGAGCTGTGCTGCCATGTTCTTTTTATAGAGAAGAGGCTTTCTTCTGGCAGCTCTTCCAAACAAGCCATACTTGTTCAGTCTTTTTCTAATTGTACTGTCATGAAACTTAATATTTAACATGCTAACTGAGGCCTGTAGAGTCTGAGATGTGACTCTTGAGCTTTTTGCAATTTATCTGAGCATTGCACAGTCTGCCTTTGGGATGAATTTGCTTGGACGTCCACCCCTGGGAAGACTGGCAACTGTCTTGAATATTTTCCATTTGTGAATAATTTTCCTCATTTTACAATGGTGGACTTTAAATTATTTGGAAATGGCTCATAACCCTTCCCAGATTGATGGGCAGCAACAATTGCTTTTCTACAATAATTTGTGATGTGTTTCCTCCTTCACATTGTGTTAACACACACCTGAATGCTCCAGACCAGCAAATTGCTACAACTTTGGCTTTTATAGAGGTGGTCACACTTGCTGATGATCAAAGGCATATGGTTAGCAGCACCTGGCTGCTACTTAGCCTATTAGTTCTTTTTTTTAATATTTTATTTTTTTTAACATAAAGGGTGACAAAGGAAAAGGGGAGTTGGGATTTGTAAGGGAGAGGGATTTGTGAGGAAGACGGGAAACTATGACATACTAATATCTATACCTATTGCCATATCAAATTTGAAACCATTCTATTTACTCTTTTCTGCCTTGTATGTAAAGTTCTCATTTCACTATATATATTCAACTGTTACCTGTTGATTCAGTCCATTTATAAAATAAGCCCCATCTTTCTGTTGCCTTTTGCAGGGGTTGATCTTTCATAACTTCTGATAAGATATCCATTTCGGCTATTTCCCGTATCTTTTCAATAAAATCTCCTTGTTCCGGTACCGCCGGACTTTTCCAATTTCTAGCATACATAATTCTGGCTGCTGTAATAATATATATAACTATATGTTCCTTTGACTAATCTATGTTATCGGGTATCATACTGAATAGAAACAATTCTGGGATTAGTGGTACTTTACAAAGCAAAATTTGTTGTAACATAGCATGTACTCTTTTCCAATATTTTTTCGCTACCCCACACGACCACCACATATGATAATAACTTCCCATTTGTGTTTCACATTTTCAACACTTATTTGATATATCAGTATACATCTTTGACAGTTTTTCTGGGGTCATATGCCACCTATAGAAGATCTTATATATATTCTCTTTAAAATTAACCGATCTTCTGAGCTTTATGTTATTTTGCCATATTTTCAGCCATTGATCAATATCAATGTTGTGCCCTATATTTTGCGCCCACTTAATCATAGGTTCTTTAACTACTTCCTCTTGCATTTGAATTTCCAACATATAATTATACATTTTCTTAACAATTTGTTCTTTTGAACCCAATAACAATTTATCGAAGATAGTTTGTTCGAAGTAGAAACCCTCTATTTTATCTTTTGTATATCTAGATTAGCCTATTAGTTATTATGGAAGTTGTAAGGGTATATTTAGTTTTTCATACATGGCTTCTCCATTTTGGCTTTATTTTTGTTAAATAAATCATGACACAATGTAACATGTCATGTTCATGTGACGTTGTCTTCACCTAATTTTCAGACCTGCTAAGGACCAGATGATTTTTATTATGTCCCGAGACATAATAAAACCATAGAAATCATGGAATATTTTCTTTTTCACAACAAACTATATACAATTTATGTATATATATTTTAAGACTATATTTGTAAACAGGTGTACACCAATCTATTATATTTCATGGTGTATATATTGCAGATATATGCACCTGAATGCAGGAGGAGCAATTGAAATATTAGTCCCTATCCCCTCTGATATTAAAAAAAGCACACCTTCCAAGTCAATATTTTCCCTCTGAAGTATGCTCAATGGCAGTAAAGAAGACAGCATCAAACCAGATATGTGTAAATTCAATGTGATCCTTTTTATTGGGAAAAGGTGTAGTTATTATTAAAGGGCAGAGCATTTAAGTCCTCATAAAGCTAAAAAGCTTTATAGTGTCATGTTTAATTTTTATAGAATTTAATGCTGCAGCTTTGTCCTTTTACACCTGTAGAATCGGAAGACAGGAACAGAATAAAGAATTATGCTGGAGGTTGCAAAGGATGAGATTGTGTGCTTTTATCAAGAAAGGGTATTTTTATTCGAAGCTTCAAAAGCCACTTTGTCAGCCTGACATCCACCAAGGTTATGGAGGTGAGGGACAGGACTAAGGTCAGCCATTTACCTCTCTGAAGGGGTAATAAAAGCTGATAAGAGATTATTGGTGTGCCTCGCCTCTTCTTACTTGTAATGCTTCAACATGTCCACTAGGTGCCACCACACTACATGGCAAGTGAGATAATTCCACTTCTGTGACAATGGGAAAACTAATCTTGAGAACTGAGGAAATGTGTGAATATTAATGTACATTTTGCTTAATACTCTTCTGCTCTAAATTATGCATAATGGAGCCACTTAATAAACCTTGGCTTATAGAGCTTAGGAATGCTGGAGTCTCTCTCTCTTTCTCATTTTTCTTTCTGTCTCAGCTCTCGAAGAGCAAAAGTTATTCAGCACTGCTTGATATACCATATGAGACAGTTTGAACATTTTCCTATTTCAAGCTGTCTCACAGAGTTCATACATGTGCTGTGACAATTATAGTGTTAAATCCAATGACTGGTCCTAACTAGGATCAATCCATCATTGGTCCTAACCCACGGAATCAATGGAATTTACCTAATTCATAATTCCATGTGTTTACTCTAGTTGAGACTAAAAATTGGATTTTGTTCATGGTATCTCACAGTCCATCTCTCTTGCTGCTACAAAGCTGGTCCATTTCAGGCTCGGTTTGGTAAATATTTATGGAAATCACCATTCTCATTCACCATCCCATCTTGCTTTGGCATTACATATCAAGACAGGATGTAGCCCCCCCCCCCCAATATTATCTATTCTCCATAGTTTTCTTTCCTTAACTTCAATTCTGAGCCCTAACAACTACTACTCTGAAGCAAGGAAAAAGTAACAATTAATTAAGTCCTCCCTTGATTGGGAGCTTGCACCTCTGGGAAGGAAGAAGAGAGTATGCAGGTCCTTATACATTTTCTAAAAACTCACCTCTGTGCAGTAACAAACATGGGTGGAGAGCTCAGTGGTTTAGGTCTTTGGCTGCAGGGCCAAAGGCTGAGAGTCCAGCTCCCCTCTGTGTCTCCAGGGAGGACAGCCAACCTGCGTAGCCTTGGGCAAGTTGCACACTCTTAGGGTGTCTCCCAGAAGAAGGGAATTGTAAACTGTTTCTGAGTACAGTACTCTTTAACTGAAAAAAGAGTCACATAAGTCAGAATTGACTCAATGGCACATACTTCTTCTTCTGTAGATGATGACGCAGTGACAACAACAATCTCAGCCTGGGATATGACCAACCTTCACCATTTTGGTGCTGGAGACAAATTGTGGCACTTTGCTCTTGTGAGGACAAACAAGACAAGGGATTCCAGAGCGCCTTCCTAAGTGCCACAAGGCAATCATTTCTTTTGCTTTGCTAGGCTTTCTGCCTTTTTGTTGTTGCTCTTGCAGAGAGACAGCAGGCAAGACCCTAGTATGGTGCATTTATTAGCCACGCTGAAATACAAGGCAGAAGGAAGTCTGAGGCGTGTGAGAAATTGGAGATACTATTAGGACTGCTGGAGGGAGAGATGCTGTCATGGTTGCATCACAAAACCTTCATTTCTCCACCTGCTCTGCACTGACACGTGCAATCATGATAGTTTTTCAGTAAGAGCTGCACCTGTGTCTTTTATCTGCAAGAAAAAGAAGTTACGGCTGTGATTCATAATTGCTGTACAGAGGAATACACTTCAAGTTGCGTCCTACAGAGCACATCGTACAGTGCCAGGCTAAAATGGCCCACCTTCCACATTTTCTTCAAACAGACAGCTCTGCATACGCTTGGAGATCTTGTTTGTCCTGTTTAGATCAGGTTATACTATTACAACATGTGGTAGAAAATAGCACTTGGAAAACCATTTTTGAGGAGAAGGAATATTCTCCATGGACAAGAAACCAAGCCAAAAAGTTGTGGTTGAAGTCTACCCGCAGAGCAAGGGAATTTCAGATGACAGAGCCACTCCTCCTCCTCTTCATTCAAAACATGGACACTTTGATGTACCCTTCCACTGAAGTAATCTCTACAGCATTAACCCCATCAGCAACTTTCCCCCTGCTTAGCACGTTCCTAGAAGTGTAGAAGAGCTGCATTTAAAGACAGGCTTTTGTGTCAACAGTCCTACCCATAGTTGCTTAAGCAGTATCCTCTTTACTGTGGGTGGAGCAAAACTCTCCTCCTGGAAATCTCCCGCAGTCTTCCCCAATTGCTGTTGCTCAAGCTGGAGATCCCTGAGGGGTTATGTTCAGGTAGAAGATACTTCCCTGTGCAGACTCTGGAAAAGGCTCGCAATGTGTACAAGGTACTCTGACATGCATGGAATGGGGCAAGAGGATTCTGCCAATAATCTTTACTAGTCCAGTCAAATTAAGATACATAGCATCTAAAGTTAGCCAAATATTTTGGCATAGGAGGCAGAAAACAGATGTGCTTTTCTTCTTCTCCAGCAATAAAAGTCACAAACTGGATAACTAAGATTTTTTTCCCCAGAAACCATAACAATCCAGTTTGGGTCTGCTAGTAGAGCCATTAGCTGTAGCTCTGAATATGGAATATATAATTTTCAGAGAGGGGAAGATGAGAAGGGGGTTTATGTGCTGTCTCCAGCCATAGACATATTCTCCCTATACTGTATGTGTGAGCTTACAGTGTTCCAACAACAGTTCTTCACATCTGTGGTAGTGCATATTTTTTTTTATCCACTGGTTTCCTTCACCATAATGAATGTGTCTGTGAGCTCTGTTGATGACCTCCCTTGACTCTTTCCTTAGGATTTCAGTCTTCTTAGCTTGTAACGTGCAACTGCTGAGGGAGGGCAGATTGCCACAGCAGCAAAGTTCCTGTACAGCTGCAGCTGGTTAGTCAGCATTTTACCCATGGCTGTCATGATGTGGCAGCAAAAGTGCTGCACTATATCATACATATTTAATAAGTTCAAAAAAAGAGCATTCCTTGCCCTGCTAGAAGAAGAGGAAGAAGAAGGAGGAGGAGGAGGAGGAGGAGGAGGAGGAGAAGGAGAAGAAGAAGAAGAAGAAGAAGAAGAAGAAGAAGAAGAAGATCAGACAATGTAGATGATGGGTTTCAGAGCATAGAAAGGTTACTGGTCATGCTGGGTGTTGATTTGGGGGAGTTGTAGATCCCAGAATGTCATGTTTTCAAATTCAGAAAGTATTTTGATGACACCATACTTATTTTGTACATGGTCATTTGGTTATTGTTGTTATGTGCTGTCAGGATTCTTCCGACTCCTGACAGCTGTATGAATTAAATATCATTTTACTACCCACAGTTTGCATGAAATACAAAATAGAAGGTGGAATCACAAAAATGTGCCTGGCCTGGTACCTTTCTCTTAAAGCAAAGAAGGGTTTACTTTTTTAAAAAAATTGCACTCAACAAAATGAAACTGTTGCAGCCATTCAGACTTTTAGCACATTTTGATTCCATCCCTTAGAATGTTTTATCGCATTAGGATTGACATTAAAGCCTCCTTGACCCTGCGCTCAGCTGGGATGAAGACTCTTTTCACAGTGTCAGCAACTCAAAGGAACCCTGAGTGCCTCATTGTTGAAAGGTCATTTATAACCTTTCCCATTAACATGTCATTAGCAGCTCTTGTAGCTGGCTGGAAAAGCTCAGTGAGTTAGGTATCTGGTTGGGGAGTCAAGGTTGGAAAGGGTTGCTAAAAGTCAGAATTGACTTGATAGCACATGATTGTTACTCTTAGCAGCTGATGTAACAATAACATCCCAATTTTTCTGTCTTATAGTCATTTTAAGCTAGATACTTCCCCAAATAATGAGGAGAAGCAAGTTCAAGAGTATGAGGCCCGGCATTCTGTGTCTTCGTCAGCTGAGGTACGGAGCACTCTAACATGGAACACAGGGCACCTGCGTTAGAAAGAGGACAGGGCTTCATTACCTTAATGGTTGTGCGGAAGAGGAGACTTGGCAGGGGGCGGTAGCTTGTCAGACAGACTACCCCTGCTTTGTAGGTGTGGTCTATGTCCCATTTTTGGATGGGAGCGAGACCTGTAAGGCCACAGGTACGGGCTGGCAAGCAAGGTTTGGGTGAAGGGTTGGTGCTGCTTTGGGACCAGATTGTCATGGTCGAGGCACAAGGAGAAGTGGACCCAAAGTCTGGGTAAAGCCATCTAACCAAGTAATATGGCAATCTGCACCCCATTTTGGTGGCCAGGCAGACAGCACAATGAGACTCTGCATATGCGGCAATTGCTACAGCTGGTAGACATTCCTGCCAGGTTTCGCGCTCACAGGGCACACATATAATCTGCAGAGAGCTGTCTTGTCTCTTATGCACCTATGAGCTCTCTGATCTGTGTCTTCCCCTTACCCTTGGGGTGTTTGCTGCCAAACACTACACAAGCACCATGCACATAAAAACAAGACCTTCAGGCAAAGCTAGTGAACTTTGGTGTCTTTTGGAAATGAGAGGAAGTGGTTGTCCACATTTGAGGCCATGCTACAAAACAAAGAAATCACACCCAAAGACACACACACACACACACACACACACAGACACAGACACAGACACAGACACACACACACACACACACACACACACACACACACACAAGCTTGCTCCCCTTCTTTGCTGTGCTTGCCCTGAGATTATTTCTCCTCAGCCAGAGACACAGATAAATATTACAATTCCCCAAGACTTCACCCAGTGTCCTCAAGCTTGATGACCCTTATCCTTTTATTAATGAGCAGCCACTGGATGCCATCCTCAGGGACTAGAATACAAAGATGTCTCTGGGACTCTTAAATCAGCAAGAATACTACGGTTACAGTATCTACATATGAAACATCCTCCTGAAAACTTTCACTTCTTAGTGCCCTCTGTGTGACTACCATTTTACTTAAGCTTGTTTATGACACTTTTAAATTGTCCTGAATGTTATTTCATATGTTTGATGAATGAGATATGAACAAATATATAAATGTCAGATCTCTAAAAACTGACAAGGATTTTCACCTGAACTATTTCTACCGCACCTTTATACATACCATGAACGCCTCCCTGCCTGTCCCCCTGTGAAGAAACTGGTAAATTGGGGAAATGTGGAACATGGAATCCATCTAGAAAATTCAGGCTTTTTTGTGAGTTCCAGGGAAAACTGGTTGAGAAAGCGGAGGTTAGTGTCTGCCCAGTAACAAGAAGGGAGTAAGAACTACAGCTAATCTTTTGTGACAAAGGCCTTCAAGGTGAAGTTAGCTTCTTCCCTCTGACTGCACTAATTAGAAGATGATTTCAGCTTTGTGAAGGGAGGTCCGCTGGAAGTGCTCTTTTTGCTGTGAATATTTGAGGGAACTCAAAGCCTTACTGGCAGACCATCTGGAAGGGTCTGGAATGGAACATTTAATCTATAAAAGAGGTCCAGAAGTTACTTTAGTTGGCTTAGCTTACCTCTCAGGAGATGCTATGCTCAGCTGCTGTCCTGCTGGTGTGTTGTCTTGATTGCCTTAACTTTGTCTCAGATCATGTTTTGTTCCAATTTCTCTTTGAAGCCTTTTTGAAACCATTCAAAACTTTTTGCCTTTTGTCTTTAATAATCTTTAATAAAATATAAAAATCTCTGTAGCCAACTGTCTGGGTGTTCAGCTCAAAAAGTTTGTGATGCTAAGGCCAAGTCTTGCCTTGATCAGCTACTGGGAGATTTGGTGTTTTTGTGGGTGTGATGGCAATTCTACCTTGCACAATGGATGTATTGATTCTGAGTGTCTAGCCTTGTGGATTTGGGGGCTCCTGGAAGCACTGCCAAATCTGAGTAGATTGGAGTGCTGGGAGGTGCCAGTTCCATAATCATCACCACAATGGACTCTCCAGGTTTTGCTCACTTCAGGATAAACTAGGTAGTTTGACTGAGTGGCTAGAGAAGGATTCCCTGAACCTGGCAACTAATAACCCTCCATATGTACGTCCATATCTATCCATCTGTCTGTCTGTCTGTGAGGGAATTATGGCTTGTGGAGTCAACACCAAGTGAGCAACATTTACAGATGTTGCTAACTTGGTTAATATCGTGGGTAAAATCTGTAAAATGCTCTTGCTGAATGGCTTAGGTGTGAGTGTTTCAGGAGAAATGTAACACCGGCACACCATTTGGAGATAAGCAAGTTGGAGGGAATGTCCTGACCTTCATATGAGTGGGTGAATGGAGTTTTGTTGAGGAGCAGCAGTTACACCTGGAATGTGGTTAATCGGCCTTGGCTGGTATAGTTAAACCCATTTAAAAGCTGCCTGCTGATTGGTGGACCTTTACAGACTGAACTGCAGGCTGATCGGATGTAAGGAAGATGGTTAGTTAGCTTAGTTTCACCCTCCAGTAAGGTTTCTCTTTCTCTCTTTCTCTCTCTTAGAATGATTATTGGTCTCATGTGAATGAACAGTTTAATCAAGCTATTGAGTGGGAAATTGTATGTGTGTACCTTCTGCTATGTTATGTAGTCGGGGTGTTCAAACACCCATCTCTATAGATTTTACATTCAGTAATCATTTTGATAAAGGACTGATTTCTTCTGTGATAAGCAGAACTAGGGGTTTTGTCTGTTCAGGGATCGAGGCCGATGTGCCCATCAGAGCAATGTGTCTTTTACACTCCATTCCAGACTGCAAGATGGCTGGCTGGTTCTGATGTGGGTGTGCTTCAGCCCTGGATTTGCCAGCCTGGGAACTGTGGTCAGAAAAGAAAAAGGGCTTCTATATCAAGGATGTGGAAGATACGGAGTAAGTGAATGAGATAAATCCACTGATCAATCTACGATCCGCAGTGTAGGATGTGGCTGCAGCATCCCGGAATGATACGTAGCAATCCATCTTCTTCCTAAATGCCTCTAACAGAGGGGAGACACTACCCCAGGAAACAAATTCTCTTATCTTCAACAAAAAGCACTTTGGGGTACTCCAGTGGAAAAAAAAATGGCCATCTGCTCTGAAATTGTTTTGTTCCTGCATGAGGGTGAAAAGCCCAGTGAAGGTTTGTTGTTGTTTTGGGGTTTTTTGGCATCAGGAACAGCAAACAAATAGACAAAAAAAGTCATTTTGTTTTGGTTTGGACTGAAGCACTTGTGTCTTGTGCAAAAGATTAGGTTTTTACACAAACTACGTGTAAGGTGTTTGAGTAAGATATACACAAAAGCTTCTGTAATCTCATCCAGCAGAGAGAAAACTCTGGAAATTTTTCATTCTCTTTTGCGAGAATGAAATAAACAAATATTTACCTCTCTACTCCCAAGGCACTCTTTTCCAAACAGGATTAGGATTAGGAAGATTCTCTTAATGTTTTGCTTAAATCTCCTTCTCTGTCATTTCTGTCCACTGGTGCTAGTCCTGTCTTCTCAGAACAAATTTGAGCAAACAAAGCTGAACCATCTTCTGAGCCTCAGGAATTCCATATTTGATGGTCGCTACTGTTTTCTTTCAGCCTTTTCTTCTCAAGACTACACATACTCAGAGACTTCAACCCTTCCTCATTATGCTTCCTTACTAGACCCTTCTCCAACTTTGCCAGCTTTCTCTAAATGTGTTTCACTATCTCGATGTCTCTCTTAGAACCCAGCTCTGAGAAATGTGGAGGCTGGCCCGCTAGAGTCAGGTGAACCCAATTACTTGCCTAGGGTGAGGGGGAACAGTGTCTGAGTTTTACTCTGAGCATTACAGAACCTATCCAACATACTGAAGCCTATCCACAAAATAGGTTCACAAGGTTAGGTTGCTCATTTAAAGTCCAGACTGAAACTAAGAATCGTTTCACATCCTCCTTGAAACAGGAGACGCCAGCAAATATAGTAGAACTATTATTTCTGGTGATCTTGATGCTAGGTTTCTCTTATAACACGTCCTAATATTGCATTTGCTTTTGAAGTAGTTTTATTATGCTGTAGGCTCATTCCAGCTTGTGATCTATTAAGACTCCCTAGTTCTTCTGCACATTTCAGCCACAAGCCAAGTCTCTTCCATCCTGTACTCTCCTTTCCATCACTTGGTACCCAGTGCAGGAGTTTACATTTACCTCTGATGAGTTTGATCCTTTTTTGTTACTGTCAATATCATATTTATTTATTCTGTCATCTTGATATTATGGATTGGATCACACTTTAATGCAAATGTATACTTCTTCCTTTTACAACATTGCCCCTACAAGAATGCAAATCTTTCAGAACTATGTGGCAGAGAAATCAGTTGTGACAACAAAAGCATGCACATCTCCCAATGACTAATTTGCCAAATGTGGATTGAGGCCAGTTTGGGTTAGAATAAGCAGCCTTTCCTTCTTAGGGAAGCTCTGCTTCTCATAATGTGTTGACTGTTGTCTCTTTTAGCTTTATGTCAACTTCATAGTCAATTCACACTTATCTTAAGTGACTGAGATTTTTTCACTGGACCTCACACATGTCCATCATGCGCTTGAGTAAAACATAACCACTGTTTGTAGTGATGGACACCTGTTCAGCCAGACTTAGATCAACTCTGCACACAGTTGCAGCTGTCCTGGATCCTAAATATGGAACAAGCAAACAATAACACTGGAGCTATCAAGTATGGAAATCAGTGAGAATGAACTACAGGACAGAAGGATAGCAGAACACAGAACTTGATCCTGATACTCGTGGTGATCCAAATGCCTTGGGCTTGTCAGTGAAAGAAAGTTATTGGGAATAACTTTGAGCTCTCACAAGTAGACTGAAATGAATTAGTGGGAAATTAAAAAGTGTTTATTTGAAGTCATGTGCAGGAGTGAAGGAAATATTACAGATTTGATTTGTTATTCATTTTTACGTTTAAACTCAACTATGGTTTGCCAGACTTAAAAGCATATGTTGTTTTTTTTTGCACATGTCAAGGAATAAGAGTCATGTTTCAGATTTTAATGATTTATCTACTCCTCTGCAAGATGGTGAAAGAATCAAACAAGTCTTTTAAAGAAAGCAAAATGCTAGGGCTAATTAGTATTAGCCAATTCTGAAACTGCTTACCTCTTCTGCGAGTGGAAGAGGATCCTCGTGAAGTGTCCCTGGTTGTTTTGAAACAATCTCACATGAAGCTCAGGCCACGTGCTTTTCCTCTGCTTTGGGTCATGCCTGAAAAAAATGCTGGCCATGTTAAGTGATTCCGGGAGCCATAGTGCAAAAAACAACAGCAGCAGCAGCAGCAACAACAACAAGCTTTCCCAAGTTCTCAGTGTACCTGTGAACAATTATAAACTGTTTTTTCTGCCATTGGGTTTCTTACACTGTGAGTGTTTTTAATGTGCTTAGATTTTATTTGTTAAACCACCCAGAATAGTGCTTGTGCACTAATAGGGCAGCAAACAAACAAACAAACAAACAAACTGAGTACAGTGGGTGGACAAAGTTGCAATGTTAAACTGTATAACTTGTGAGCAACTTAACCATGAGAGATGACCACAGATTCATTTCCTGGGTTGACTGGGGCAGCATTATTGCTAAATAAAATGGCGGACGTGGGGAAACTGCAAGACTTGCAAAGATTCCCCCCCACACACATACAAAATAATGGAAAAAAGGGGGAAATAAAGGGCAACAAAATTAGCTCTGGTCATAGACTGCTGACTAATTGCTTCAGAGAAAATTGAACGGAGCGAATAGGACCACTCACAAATACTCCTGACTAGACAAGTGCTCTGTCTTTGGACAAATGCTCAAATCCAGACTGAATCTGGGGTGCTGTGATTCTGGGGTGACAATAGGGTGGAGCAAGGGGTTTCTGTTCACCTTTGGGGGGGCAACACCACAATGGAGCATTCTCATCCCATTCAGCATTTGAAGAGATAGACGGGGTCTTGAACTGAGGGAAAGAGAAGTAGAAAGCAATACAGAAGACTCAGCGGCTGGTTGCAAAAGAGAAGATGAGTGACAGCCAACTTTCCCTCCATTGATAAAATCCAAGATCTCCCCTGCAAAGTCCAACCACCAATGTACTCAGAGGACTCTGCACACACTCCATCCACCATTTTGTGGAGATGTAGGCCCAAGAGAAAAATGTATTTCCCTGTTTTAGAGTTTTAGAATAATCTTTTCCTTATTTTTTTTCACTCAGTTTAGTTTACTGAACTATTTTACTGAAATAACACCACACTATTAGGATTGAATGTGTTTGTGCTTCTAGTAGGATGATAGCTTTATGGGCTTTGAATGGGTAGGTCACATAATAAGGGTGCTGTCTAGTCCCCTCCTCAAGTCATAGCTATTTGTATTTGAGGAAACCCAGGAACACACAGATAATCTCACAGAGCAAGGGACAAAGGCTGATTGATGCCAATCTGTATGTATTTTGTTTGAATACATTGTTGAAGAGCTTCATAGACTTTATAGAAACCTAAAAAGCGGTTTTATATGCAGTTAGGCCCATATATGCTCTTTGATTGGACACACAGTGAGTTGGCGGGAGGGGGGCTTTTGTACACTCATATTCCTCCTATGGTTTTAGATGTTATATGTGTATGTGCAAATGTTATTTCTCTGTTTTTGAAGCTGAGCTTCCAAATTTAAAAAGCAGGGTCTTCAGCTATAGCCCTCTGGACATTGTACTGCAGTTTCCCTCAGTCCCTGTTAACTTGGGCAATGATGAATAATAATGGCATTGGTGAATTGTCATCATCTAGAGGGCCACAGGTTGTTCAATCCTTATATAAAGCACCTCAAGGTAGACTTTGTTCAACAAAAGTAGAGGTAGCTATGTTGGTCCGTAGGAATAAAAATCAAAGTCTAAAATTGGGTGGTGGATGGATTTAGTTTAATGACCATGGAGTCTGCCATTAAACAAAATCCAAAGGGAAAAATGCAAGCTGGATGTAATACAATACAAATGCTGGATCTGTGTATGAGCATTACATTATGTCTAGGAAACCTCTTCTTGCTCACCACGTGGTTGGACTAAACGAACTTTGAAATCCCTTCCTTTTTATTGGCCTGTGGCTCTAAGCATATCTTAAGCATCCTATAAGGGATGATTCTCATTTTATCATATTAACGACTTTCATCATTAATAACTTAACATTAAGTTAAGTTATTAATGAACAGGCTGAAATTCTGTTGCTTAGTCTGATAAGTCACAACTAGAGCAGACCCATGTGAACCAAGAAAACCTATGGAGGAGTTGTCTCATCAAATCCCCACTGGTTCAATGGACCTACTCTAGTGTCGCTTACTGTGGTAAGCACACATCTATTTGAATCCCCACTGGTTTCCATGGAACTTTGCTACAGTTAATAAGTTCAGGATTGAACTGCAATTCTCTTGTGGAATCCTGTAATATATATTTCAGCACAATGGTATTACTCTTTATATTAAATTAATATTAGCCACGATGTTGAGTTTGCCCTGTATGCCATCAGAAAACACATGTGATGACTGTGTTACAGTCAGGAAAGACAAATGCTAGCCTGCCCAGTAGTTTTATTAATTTTTATTCTGGGTTTTATCTTTCAGATATGTTATTTTAGCTTCAAGTTAACATAAAAAGATTTGATTTGCTCATCCAATCCACTTGTATGCTACAGAGCAGTGGGATGAAATATGGAAATTGAGCAAACCCTTCTTAAAATCTTTCTACCACACTGCCCACACCAGGGCCAACACTGCCATTAGGTAGAGGGAGGTGCCTTGATACAGCTGATTTTGGATGTGGTGAAAGAACAGGAAATTGCTATGTATTAGAATTGCATATTTGCTCTTCCAGAGAGGTGCCTATGGGATTTTCTGGCTTTTTGTTCTGGAATACTGATTCTCCAACTATGTCTAGGGTGCTACATGCTCATCCTCACCACCACCACTGGGAGAGCATGAAACAATTTTGTCAGGCAGTTTGTGAGACTGAGATTTTCATAGGGAAAAAAGTATACATATTTTAATCCCTTTGAACAAATTGCTGTAATAGTTATCCTTACTTGAACTTAAGATTTCTCAAGAATAACCTGTTTGTGCTCATTTTAATTTAAAGTAATTAATGTTCCTTCGTTTATCCTTAAATTACATATTGATTTTTTTCTCCTTTTTAAAAAAAATCAGATTGAATCATGGCAAAGAAGAGGTGGAGAGGCATATGGGCTACCTGAAAAATAAAAAGAGGGGAACCACTAAATTTTGTTTGGCCTCGGGTGTTATGCTTTTATTATGTGTCAGTGAGTCTGCTATATGTTCTGTTTCAACAAGGAAAATGTCTTGTGAGTTAGCAGCCTTGTGTGGGAATGAAAAAAATAATCTTCACATGACTGGTATCTGCACTTAATACTTTTGACCACCTGTGGGAATGTAATATCCTGGCATGGCTAACGTTGGCCTCGAGAACCCTTGTATGAAATGGCTGGGTTTGTGAACCACCTTCTGTTCTCATTAGAAACAAACTAAAAGACAATAATGCTTGGAAAGGTGGAAGGGAGCAGAAAAAGAGGAAAAACAAATATGGGGTGGACTGAATTCCTAAACGAAGCCACAGGCTTGAGTCTACAAGAGATGAACAGGACAGGACATTTTTGAGATTGCTCATTCATAAGGTCACCGTAGGTTAGAGGCGACTTAACAGCACATAAAAATGCCTTAAATGTTGTCAATAAATGTCATTATGGAGCATGATAGCTTTCTGGATAGCTCAGTGGGTTGTGTACTTGGCTTCGGAGCCAGACGTTTCTAGTCTAATTCTCCACTATGTCTCCAGGAAGAAGAGCCAGTCTCTGTAGCCCCGGGCAAACTGATCAGTGCCAGGGCACCCCAAGAAGAAGGGGATGGTAAACCACTTCTGAGTACTCTATACCTAGAAAATCCTGAGAAGCATCATCGTAAGTTAAAATTAACTAGACAGTATATAATTGATTAACTACAGTACTATGGTGCATGGTAAAAATTAAAATGGAAGCAGTTGTCAGCTGTTATGTTTGTGGAGGGAGGGCAGACTGTGAGATTCTGAATTATAGGCTGTTTCTTTGAAAATTGGGGAATGTGGCTAAATCACTGTAACTGCATTTGGGATGACTTCATCTTGATGTTGCTTGCTTAAAATCCCCCCTTCTCTGCTTCTGATAATTGTTTTTAGACATTTTGCACAGGAAAAGAAGGTTGAAGAGAAAGGATAGGCAACTTATGTAATAGAATTCCAGAGAGCGTGAAAATATCTATAGGTTCTTTGTCAAAGCTTTCTAAAGCCTTAAGGAGATCAAATTTACAAAAGAAAAAAAAAAGGCTAAGTGAGAAAATGATTCCGGGCATGTTGGAGGATTTAAAGAAATCAAAAGAGAACGGATTGTTACTCTTCTGCTCCGTATGTGTCAAAGCAAGAAAGAAAAAAAGAGAGAAAAAACAGCCTTAAACAGTACCTGACATGCAGTTTGCCGTTCCTTTGATTCAGACGCTAGAGTATTCTCACATCTGCCTTCTCTTCCCAACAAGCAATACATCAAATTGTCCAGATCCCCAGGTCATATTTAGAGTGGATGCAGTTACTTACAAGCTGGTTGGAAATTTCAGTGGCTGCAGAGCCAGAGGTTAGGCGTTCGATTCTCCCATTGTGCTTCTTGTGAGTAGAGCCAGCCTGTGTGATCTTAGACAAGCTGCACAGCCCCATGCCACCCCTAGAAGAAGGGAATGGTAAACCCCTTCTGAGAATTCTCTACTTGGAAAACCCTGAGAAAGTTTGCCATAAATCAAAATTGACTTGATGGCACAATTATTATACAATATTATTATAATTCCTGACAACACAAACAGAAGTATGAAGGGATAACTAGATTCTCCATTAACACCACTTCCATTACCCCTTGGGACTTAAATCACCAGAACAGAATCTGGTTTTCCAGTGAGGGTACTTCCTTCAAGACTGAATTTTTTTCCTTTAAAATGTCTTCTCCGATGTTTCTCACTGTGTGGAGAAAACTGCATGAGCTCAAGGAATGGCATAGTGCCCGCTCTTATGTTGCCCTGATAGAGAAATGGGAGCACTTCAGATTATGTGATCCAAAGCCGCCTCTACACACATGCCTGACCCCCAAGCTTTGATGGAGTTCCTGCATGGCAGGGGATTGGACTCGATGGCCCCTGTGGTCTCTTCCAACTCTCTGTGATTCTATGATTCTAAGGAGTTAAATACTTTCTTTCACACTGAAGGCCATGACTCCAGAAGACACATTCTGACTGGCCAGAAAGCTATGTATGCAAATAGTTTGCTTCTTTAGAAACTTCCAAAGTTATTAAAAAGCTGTGCTTACAGAGGCTTTCAAGCTTTATAAGGTCTGATTAAGAAGACTGAGTGGCTCAATCACTGTAAATGAAAAAAAACAATGGGAAAAAGATATGTAGTTTTTATCAGGTATCCAAATTTTGTCTTGTCATCATATATCTTTTTTCCCCAAAGGCCTGTAGATAAAGGTTGCTTGCATCTGCATGGGGTAAAAGCAGTGTTACTTTTTAAAAATTCACAACTTGAAAACCCTTTGCCCAAATGTCCCCAAATTTGGCACAGAGGGAGAACACACTTTCTGCTGCATCCATGCCAAACTTGGTGCTGATTCGAAGTCCAGCTTCATAGTGATAATTTTTGTGGGAAGCATGGCTATCTTTTGATTTGCTTATGGAATGCTTTTTTTTTTGCTCCTCAGCACATAATACAGAATAGTGTAGGCATAATAACATATTGTGAGCTTAGACCCCATAGCTTATGTGAGGGGAAAGGACTCAAGACTCTGATTTCTATACTTGTACCTTTCTGTGTTTCTTTCTCAGGTCACTGCCCTTGTAACTGGAACCTTCAACACCAATAATAGGGCAAGTCCAACATATTTTGTGGTGAAATTCCATGAGAACTGGCTAGTTCCAAAATTTTGCTGTTCCAAGGAACTGCTCTGATTGATTTCCTGAGCACTAAGTTCTTCTGTTCTTTTTGCCCCTTTTATGGGTGACCTTGATGAGGAGCTTCCCTGTTTCTAAAAGGTCGAAAGAGTATAAGCTTGCAATTCCGTAGGCCAAACCAGCTCCAAAATTTCCCCACCAGTTGGGACACATTTAGCTTGTAAGGTTCCCACTAAAATCCTCTGCTGCCATGGACCAAAAAGAAATAAGTCAAATGTATACTCAGTAGCACTCTCAGATGTCCCTAAATGTCCTTAATGTCCTCTTCATTCTTCAGAACCATCAGTCACTGTTCCACCCCTACCCCTGGAAACCCATTGAGGCTCATATCTATTGAAACAGAAAATCCTACCATCCTGAACACATGCAGTGAAACATAATTTTCACTCTGAGAATCAGACAAAGAGAACTACCCTTGTCCTGAATTTAGTGAACCTGAAAGGCACCTTCTCTCCTACATGCCACCAACAGCAACATCTACTGGGCGTTCATCCAAATAGGGGTGGAGAACATGTGGGACTTAGGGAGCATTCATTTAAGAATTGGCTCCCAATTCCACTCAGATCGCCCACCTTGATCCAAAGTATATAGGACAAAAAGATTTCCCCTTAAGTGAGAAGTCAGAAATACCTAGTTAATCAACAAGAGATATCCATTGCTAGCCAGCTTTGAATGTCTTGGCAAATCAGGTGGCTTCATAATTATTAATGAATACTTTGTCACATTAACAAATCACTAAATTTTGAAACCAAAGACTCTTAAATGTTTCTGACCTAAATATCATCATCATCATCATCTTTCCATTAATTCCTGACCAATGGCTGTGCTTGGCTAGAATTAAGTATCTAGCTACTGGTTGGATTTAATGAATTGTATGATATTTTAATAGTATTCTTTCATTAGTGCTTGTATTTAATATTTTTTTATTCTTATTTGTGAACTGGTTATGATTTATTACAAAGAATGGCACGTCAATATAATTGGTTAAACATATGGGAGTTTCAGTATAAGTATAATGTACAATTACCCTATGTAATTATAAAGACAGCCTCTATGGTGTAATAGTTCAAGTGTCGGACTAGGATTTGAGAGGACAGAGTTCAAATCCCCTACAGATATAAATCTCATTGGTTGATTTCAGCCCAATCACATATCTTCAGTCTGATCTACCTCACCAGGTTCTTGTGAAGATCTAGCAGAGGAGCAAGTGAACCAGGTAAGCTGTGGAGAGAAGCCAAGAAATACATGTAAATTATAAACAAAAAAGCAATAAAATAATTTACACAAGTCTGGAGGATGTAAGGGGGCCAAGAGACCAAAAGTCATTGATTGCCATAAAAAGGACCTTCCTTGCTCAGAAGCAAGTGATGGATTTTATTTACATTTTTAGGTTTGTCCCATGTATTCATTCTCGCTTTCTAGTAAACTAAATTGTTGTAAGCCATCCAGAGACCTTTGGGTAGTGTGGGTGGCATAGAAGTTAAATAAATAAATAAATAAATAAATAAATAAATAAATAAATAAATAAATAAATAAATAAATATACTCAAATTCATGGGGAACTAGAAAAAGGAAGAGGAGGAGGAGGACGACGACGACGACAATGACAGCAAGTGTGATTACCATCTTTTTTCTTCTTTTTTAATGCCAGCATAAAAGATCATTTTGCCCTTTCATCTCAAATGCTAATTGTGACTTTTGAATGTGGGGGGGAAAGGAAACAAGGAAAGCTGAAGAGTCTATTGTACCATTTCATTGTCTGGCATTTAGAAGAAAACACACACAGTCACTGGTACATCTCAGCTGTTCTCTGCTCACCAAAGGTGCAAAGGGTGACAGTGGGTAAAATGCCCTTAATTTCTTTTTATGGCTTGATGCCAGGATACCATATACCCAGGGCACTGAGTGTAAAACCTATTTCTATTTTATGCTGTCTTGAATGTGCATGTGATGCACAGAAACTGTTTGTTAAATTGTAATTCCCCTTGTTATATTTAGGGCTTCTAGGTGAAAAAAAAAATCCCCACATTGCTGCCATCCATCCTCAGCTGTCAGTGCTACATATTTTCCCAATGAGAGGGAGAACTCCCCACAATGTTCCTACTGCCAGGTTTTGTATTCAGTCTCTTTGATTTAGAAGAATAATGTTTAAAAGTTCATGGGGTGTGAAATAGCATCTATTCACAAAGGGAAGTTCAGCAGCACAAATTATATTTTGTCCCCAAGGGCAGTTCAGTTTCTGCTCACTAGACATGGCCTCAAGTGTTCCAGTCTTTGGCTGGTAACATATGACTGGGCTTTTTGTTAGAAACCTAATTTGCTGCTTTGCTACACCTTCTTTTGAGAAATCCTCATCAAAATTCAACGGGCTCACAAAAGCAAAGCTGGCAAAGTATCTCTGTTTGTTGTTTCAGAGAGGAAGCCACTGTCTTTCAGGTGGCTGTTTCATGTCTTTTACAAATTGGAGAATATGTAGCAAAGATTAAAGATCATATTTTGGCCATGCAGTGAATTGAAAAAGATTGTTTTATTGGGTTGTGTCATTGAACGTGGGCATTGTCCTTGTTTCTTATCTTTGCTTGCTTGTGCCTTGCCTTTTTATACTGCCTTTCTCTCAGTGAAGGAATTCAAGGTGGCTATCTTTAGATTTATCAAGGGCTCCCACCAAGGGTGAAGGAATGGAATAGCAAGCCTTGAAGGGGAAAAGCTTCCTTCCAAGGTGTTAGTACTGAATGCTCGCTTGGGCCAACAAAATGGCTTTCTAAGTCTACTGCTTTTGCAGTGATGGCAGAGAAATTAAAATTTCCACTTTGCAATGAGACACACACTGGTCTCTTGGTTTTTAAGGTTCTAGTGTCAAGCCCAATGCCTCAGCTTTGTTCCATACTAATAAATCTGTGGTTTACCACTATTTCTGAACACATTATCTTTTGTTCTTCTGGTTGAACCTATAAAATGACAGTGTCTTCTTTTGTATGAAACTAATACATACATACATACATACATACATACATACATACATACATACATACATACATACATACGTATGTATGTATATATATATATATATATATATATATATATATATATATATATATATATATATATATATATATATGGATGAACATACACACACATACACACACATATATATATACACACACGTGTATGTATGTATGTATGTATGTATGTATGTATGTATGTATGTATGTAAAATGTCTCTGTGTATGTGTGTGTGTGTGTGTGTGTGTGTATGCATGTCCGTCCGTCCATCCATCTATCCATCCATCTGTTTGCCTGCCTGCATTCATGCATGTATGTATCTATGTATAAAATGCATATACCATTTTTTTCTGTGTATACAACTCCCCCAATGTATAGAATGACCGCCTAATTTTTATCCCTGCCAGAGGCGGAGGAGCAGTCAATGGGCAGCCATGAGAGGTGGCCGAGCGCAGCTGCTTCTTTGCCTCAGTCTCCACCTCCTGCTGCTGCCTTCCATGTGAAAAACAACCCTCAATTTTTCCTCTAATTATTTTAGGAAAAAAGTGTCATTTTATATATGGAAAAATATGGTATATGAAATGTGATGTCTTGCAGCAATTTGCAAATAAGATCGACACAACAACCAAGGCTGTTTTTCAAATGCATAAATGAAATAGTCATAGTATACAGGCACAGTATTTACAGTCCAGGAACCATCTTAAGCACAGCCCCGGCTTAGTTTTTCCCATGTTAAGTGCAAATTTTACCAGAAATATTGAATCAGAAGCTACTTAGAGAGGGGGAAAATCTATGTTTAGGTATCAGTTTAATCATCATCATCATCAAAATATTTGAAATATCATTTATGAAACAAATTTTACATTATACAAATCCCTTATCTGTGCTCTAATTCAAAACTAGCATATATGTGCTACTGTCCTTCTGAAGAGTGGACTGTAGCTTTTCAAATGTTAATGATCCATTTGGAATGTTTAATTATAACCCAAGAGTCATGCCATATACTTTCAGCATATAGTTAACCCTAATTTGCTTCAGTTTTTCTTCTCTGACCCAGATTAGGTAAATCCAACCATCACTACTATGCAAATCAAAGACTGAAAGCATCCTGACTGGTCATTATTTGGATATATATCTAAATGTACAGTATGTTAGGACAAAAGTCCTGATGAATGTGAATGTAGACTCAGCTGAATGATTATAGTATTCCAAACCATCCATCCATCCATCCATCCATCCATCCATCCATCCATCCATCCTTCCTTCCTTCCTTCCTTCCTTCCTTCCTTCCTTCCTTCCTTCCTTTCATTGCAGATACACAGATAAGGAGATGGAGAAGAAGAAGAAAATGGGAAGGAAAAAAAATTAATCAAAATAAAAAACAGAATGAAGAAAGTTTGCATTGACAAATAAGGTGCATCAAGCAAGCAACAAATAAATGTAGAAAGTCATGAAAATAGTTCATGGCTCAGATACTGTTGCTGGCATAATCCACACTGTTTCTGCAAATTACACAGTCAGCTGAGATGGTAACTGAGCCATATGACTTGATGCGTAACAGGTAATGGCTGTGCTGATTTTGTAACTCGTGGCAAGTCACCTTCAAAAGTTAAGTTATTTGCATTACATTTGTGGGCATAACTAGTAGGACTTTGGCCTGTTTTGTTCACTAATAATGTCCACCCAAAAATTATGAATATAAGTTATATGTGCATATGAAGGTAGACAGGACACAGAAACGTTCAGACCACTGAGTGATAGATGAATTCTGACCTTGGAACTCTTTCCAACTTTGAAGTGTAAGCCTCTTTGCAGCTGTAAGGACGCAGCAAGTCAATTTACACTTTTGCTCCGCCAGTCTCTCCACTGCAGGCATGTCATTTGGCAGTGAATGAACATCTGTGAATGTCAGATTTCTTTTCTAAGGCAAAATTCAGTATGAACCATAACGTGGAGCCGAAAGGAAGCCACCACAGGGCACAAACACATTGTGTGCCTCTAAGATATACTATTTGTATTACATATGTTTTAATTGCTGATTCACTGAAGTATTTAAAGCAACAGTATGCCATTTATCCAAATAGCACAGTTATGACAAAAAGTCACTGATTTATTCCATTTTTCAACAAAAGACATCTTAAAAGGTGAAAGGGCTTCTGTTCACCAAAGCATACATCCTCACTGGGTACAGGAAGACTACAGTACTCCATATACCACTGTATTTACTAAGGTGGTAGCTGTGGAAAAACAGTGGGATGTAATCATTTGTACACTCAATTATACACATATAACAGCCACAGCTACTCCTAACATCACAAGCTCTTCGGCAGTGGAACTGACTACCTCAGAAGATGGTGGACTCTCTTTTGCTCAAGTCTTTCAAACAGGAGGGAGGTGGCCCCCTATCAGGGATACTTTAGGTGTGGCTGTCCTGCACCAGCAGGTGGTTGGACTGGGTGACCCTCGGGGTCCATTCCACTCTGCAGTTCTGTGACTCTTTTTAACAAGCATATACCGAGAGAGCAAACAGCCAGAATTAATTACTGCTGACAATCAAATGTGATTATTGACATTTACACTGAGCCTCTTCCCTCAAGGGGCCATAACGGGAAATAAATAAGAAATGAAATTTGGTAAGTAGCAATATTGCTTTAGAATTAAAATCGTTTTTGAAAACATAAAACTATTGGAAATTTTTGAAAAGCAGAAAAGGCTTCATTTTGTAAGACTACATAGGATTCAAATTTGGATGCCCCTAATATTCTATTATGGGACGTGGTGGCGCTGCGGGCAAAACCGCAGAAGCCTCTGTGCTGCAAGGTCAGAAGACCAAGCAGTCGTAAGTTCGAATCCACGCGACGGAGTGAGCGCCCGTTGCTTGTCCCAGCTCCCGCCAACCTAGCGGTTCGAAAGCATGCAAATGCGAGTAGATAAATAGGGACCACTTCAGTGGGAAGGTAACAGCGTTCTGTGTCTAAGTCGCACTGGCCATGTGACCACGGAAGATTGTCTTCGGACAAACGCTGGCTCTATGGCTTGGAAACGGGGATGAGCACCGCCCCCTAGAGTCGAACACGACTGGACAAAAATTGTCAAGGGGAACCTTTACCTTTACCTAATATTCTATTATAAGGTTCAAAAGCACAGCAAAACAATATTCTACTTTTAAACCAATCTCCTGAAACCTGGAACCATAGTTTCTTAAGCTTATGGACCACCACATTCTGTTGCTGATTAAGCACAGCATTTTACACTTGAAGGTAACTAATAATGGATGTGTTCCAAGACACAGGGCGCTCTATGGTCATAGGCATTCCGTCACAGACTGCCAACGTTGAGACAGACCCTATTAAGCCAAGCAGGTGCAGACATCCAGTGTCACACAGAGGTACCACTGCCAAGAAAATCAGATAAGTTTGGAGTGTAGCTGGCCCAAGTGCAGGTAGTGGTGAGGGCTGACAAGGCCAGCACACTGTGTTTAAATGTTCATCCACAAAGTTATCTGCATAGCTGTGAAAGAGTGATGAATGCCGCTCTAGCATTGCTCAACACTGATGGCTCTGGCAAGGAGCCACATACTGCTGCTGAGTGCCAAACATCCAACAAGACAATGGAATGCTTTTCCCTCCTGCCAACACGGGAGACAAAATAGAAGGTGGGATTGCTGCATGGCAGATAATTGTCATCAGGATGGGTGTTCCAGATGTTAGTGTAGCGAACAGCCCTGCCCTCACCTGTCCGTCACAGCTGAGCAGTGGAGAAGGAGCCAATGAGTGGACAGAAGGCGGTGCCAAGGGGGGAGGGGGCTGGATATAAAGGCTGGTGTATGGAGTATGAGGAGAGATTGTGTGAGTGAGAGACAGTGTGAAACTTAAAAGTAAACTTAGAGTGAGTTAGAGATCTGTAAGAACTCTGAATGGAACATTGTTAGTAGGAGTTTAAAGTTAAAGTAGAACTGATGGAAGTACAAGTGATTAGCAACCTGTGATTTGCTTATTGATTATTAATCATATGTCAACTTCCCTGATCTAATAAATGAGGTAAGTTTTAAAAGCACACATGTTTCCTTGACTAAATGGTATTGAAGCAGCAATACCTGCTGGCAGCGAAGAAAGAAGAAGAGCGAGAACCTCGTGAAGACCTGAGGGAATAGGGGCTTCAGAGGGGATTGCCACAGTTAGCTCCCTGTCCATTGAGAAGTACTCATAATCAAATGGATGTAGCCCAGGGATATATTTATATGTTTATGAAACCACAATGTCTTAACAAAGAAAAAAAGAAAAACCCAGGACTACTTGGCATCTATGAAAACTCTGTGTGTGCTCTTCCACCATAAGCGATCAGCTGGGTTAGTGAGAGTGTCAGCAGAGGTTAAGGTACCGATTGTAGGGCATAAAGCTCAATGGTTCTGTACGTTCATGGAAATATAGTCTAGAAATATGGTTACTTTGGGATCCTTGGAGGGGGAAGAGGCAGAGATTCAGCATTTAGCCTGTGAGCTGTTCAGTGTTAGATTGAGGGTTTTGGCAGTTTGGACAGAGTCTTAAAGACCACAGAAGCACTACTAAGCCCTGACACCTTTTTTTTTAAATTTTAAGCAGGGCTTGCATAGTGTTTCCTTGGAAACACATTAGAGAGAAGAAGATAGATATAAATTAAAAAGAACACTCATGACTGGGTCTTCCCAGCTGCACAGGTGAATTGGCAGATAAGCATAGCAATGAAATCGGGTTCAGAAAAAGTTACATTTTTTGCACCATAAATCCCAGAACCCTTCACGTAGCATGGCCTTGAAAGTGTAATCGTCCAAAAAAGGAACATTACCAAAATCTAAGTGAAAGAAAACAAGTTCAAGGCATCTGCCTTATTGCTCCCTCTTTGTTATTTATTCTTCTAGTCAGGAACTGACAGCAAATGTATCATCATAATAGCCATGTGCAATCAAGCCAATTATGATTCATGGTGATCCTTTTCCAGGGTTTTCCAGGTAGAGAATACTCAGAAATGGTTTGCCCTTCGCCTCTTCTGGGGGCACCCTGGGGCTGTGCAGCTTGCCCAAGGTAGCACAGGCTGGCTCTACTCACAGGAGGCACAGGTGGGGAATCAAATTCCCAACCTTTATCTAAACCAGTGGTTCTTAGCCTTTGTTACTCAGGTGTTTTTGAACTGCAACTCCCAGAAACCCCAGCCAACAGAGCTGATGGTGAAGGCTTCTGGGAGTTGCAGTCCAAAAACATCTGAGTAACAAAGGTTAAGAACCAGTGATCTAAACCACTGGTTCTTAACCTTGGGTTACTCAGGAGGTTTGGACTGCAACTCCCAGAAGCCTTCACCACCAGCTGTCCTGACTGGGGTTTCTGGGAGTTGCAGTTCAAAAGCATCCGAGTAACAAAGGTTAAGAACCACTGATCTAAACCACTGAGCTATATGGCAGTTGCTTATAAGATGAAAAAGCTCCCCATATACAGGGTAATTTGTTAACCTTCATCAGCTGGAGGAGACAAAGGTGGAAGAGACAGAAGCCATGAAATGAGCAATTGGAAAGGAAAGAAGAAGAGTGATGAGTTGGACAAGGAATTGACTGATTCCTTCGTTTAATTAATTATTTATTTATTTAACGACCTGTTATCTGCAACTAAGTCACATCCAACTTACAGGGGTTGTTGAAGTTTATGAGAGTGGTTTTACCATTGCCATCCCGAAGTAAGTTTCCATGGTTGGGGTAGGGATTTCAACTTAAGGTATTCACGTAAGCATAAAATACTTTCAACGTATGATCAGTGACTGTGCTTAATGCACTAGCTACATTGTCTTGATAGGCATCTGGTATGTATTTTAATTGTCTCACACACTCAGTGGATAAGTGACCTATAAGAGTATTTTGCAATAACTATACAGCTCCCTTTTGTTTCAATAGAATTATGAGGATACCAAGAAAAAGCCACCACCTTCTATGTACCAACAAGAAGACACATGGACTCTCAACATCACACTAGGTAAAATTATTTTGGTTTTATTTTGACCCCAATTGGCTAAACCTATTGAGTTTACTAGATTATCACCCCAATTCCCAGATGGAAGACTCAGGGTTTTCTGCGTCAATAGCAGTAACCAAGGGAGAAGGTTTTTTCTTCTTCTTCTTCTTTCTCTTTCCTAGTTTTTCTTTTGAAGAAGGCAGACATGGAATAGGGATGAGGATGGTGTAATATGAGGATGCTTTAAAGTGGCTTGCTTCATGGTTTGGGCAAAGAGCAGTATATACGTAAATATACAAAACTGAAGAACGAAAATAAACAAATGGAGATGAAAAAGAAATAAGTAAAGTGAAGGGGAATTTGATTAGACTACTCTTCAAGGAGAAAAGAGCAGTAAGATGTTAATATAATGATGTGGTCTTGGCCAGTGGGTTTCCTAAATTTTCCTAAATTACAAAGATAAACAATAGAAAAGTGATAACATTCCTGTTTATTGTTTCTCTATAGGTCAGCAGGACAAGTGTTATGCCTGTATGCTTCCTTAAACTCCATGCTATCTGTAAGTAGAATGTGACATTTTTGTATAAATATTCTGGTTTCTTCTTACACTTTCTTGGAGAATATAATATTTGTTATCTTGCCCTAAGTTTTAAAATGCCTGCTGAAATACAGGGTCTCACTTCCAAGGCCAGGTCAACTCAGAGTGGACAATATGTCATCCGCTTACTCTCAATTACTTTTTATGTTACATCATTAATTTCTCATGCACCTGTTTTTGCTTCTTGTATGCAATGGCACGGGGTGGTGGTAGTGAAGGAACTGTAGCATTTTTTGAGATAAACTGCTGACATTTAAGTTTGCTATAAGGGAGGAAATCCTGAGAGTCAGCGATGAGTGTGTTGAGTCTATGTAAGTTACCCTGCCTTCTTTTAGGAGTCCATCTTCCTTCCTTTCAAAAGAAAAATTCTCAAACATCTGTTTTTCAGTTGGATGATCACTAATCTTCATCTCCAACATGTATTACTTCATGGTTGGAATCATGTTATGTATTTAAGTTAGCGTAACTCAATTAGCATAAATCTCAGTGGCTTCTTATTGCTAACTTCTTAAAGTGTAGCAGTTGGTTGTTGAGATTTATGCTGATTGAGTTATGACAGCAGGTGTAACTAACAGGATTCTGAACATTAATATTTTTAGTAACATTTGTACCCTGCCTTTTTTCTACAAGAGCTGAAGGTGGCTCCTTCTGTGTTGCTCTTCTCCTCCATATTATCATCACAACAAGAACCCTCTCTTAGGCTTTATTAGTACTATGTTACTGTTATTGTTGTAAGGGACATGGTGGTGCTGCAGATTAAAATGCAGATGCCTCATGTGCTGCAAGGTCAGAAGACCAGCAGTCGTAAGATCGAATCCAAGCGATGGAGTGAGCTCCTGTTGCTTGTCCCAGCTCCCACCAACTTAGCAGTTCAAAAGCATGCAAATTCAAGTAGATAAATAGGTACCACCACGGTGGGAAGGTAACAGCGTTCCATGTCTAGTCGTGCTGGCCACGTGATCATGAAAATTGTCTTCGGACAAATGCTGGCTTTATGGCTTGGAAACAGGGATGAGCACTGCCTCCCTAGAGTCGGACATGACTGGACAATTTGTCAAGGGGAACATTTACCTTTGCCTTAGTGTCATTGTTATTGGTACAACTGTTGGAAAAATATATCAAAATGTTCACTGGTTGTTTGAAGAGGCTGATTCTATTTATTGTGCATGTAATTTAGTGCAACGATATTTTTGAAAGCTGCACACATGGCACCTATGACCTGTTGGAGTACTGGGAAAGAGAAGAATGAATGAATGAATGAATGAATGAATGAATGAATGAATGAATGAATGAATGAATGAATGAATGAATGTGGGGAGGGCTGGAGAAGTCTGGATACCCAAAATGGAGCATAGCTCATCTCAGGATCATGGAGAAAGCAAGACAGGAGACATTGTTTGTGTGTGCGTGTGTGTGTGTGTGTGTGATGTTTGCATGTCCTTCTGTGCTGTCTTTTATCTGCAAATTCCGAAAATCCAAAACAAATCATCCTCTTTTGAAGGATTTTCTCCCAACTAACCTCTTCAGCTCATATTGCCTTCCCACTCAAGAGGGTGTGTGTGTGTGTGTGTGTGTGTTTGTGTGTCCATTTCCATCTTGTGTTCCTAGTCTCTTTTTTTTTGTCTCCCCCAAATCAAAGCAAGATGAGCCTCTTTTGCAAAGTATTTTATTTAGGGCCTGAGTTTCTGCACCTCCTGTAGCCTCTGTTGTCCTGTTTCAGCCTTCCTTTTCACTTCCCAGGAAGTAATGGAGTAAAAGCAAGAACCCATTTTCATTTCACTGAAAAGGTAGTGAATTACAGCCATAGCCATTAGAGTCAAAAAAGAAAAGCCATTTTGTCTTGTTAGGCCAAAATGTAACACATTGCAAAAGTGGCAGGATGTTACTTCCTTGCTCTGTTTCAAAGAAAGTCTCACTGGCTGAAGTTTTGTTCCTTACCCGACACTACATAAGGCTGATACATTGTCAACCATAGCATTTTTTTCTGAAATAAAACATTCTGGATCCCCCCTAAGGTTCTGAGGCTCCATTTCATCATGGGAAAGCTGTTGGGGGCCCATGGGATGGGAGAAGTCCTTAATTTCTGAAAATTACCACTGCTGGGATGATTTTGCTGGCAGTGGTGATTTTTGGAAATTAAAAACTCTCACACACCCCGATCATGGCCCCTAAATGGCTACCAAATGTCCCAGGGGAGCCTCAAGACCTTCAAGATGGTAGTAAAATTTATTATTATTATTATTATTGTTATTATTATTGTTATTATTATTGTTATTATTATTATTATTATTATTATTATTATTATTATTATTATTATTATTATCATTATCATTATCATTATCATTATCATTATCATTATCATTATCATCATCATTATTTTATTATTATTATTATTATATTTACACACACAAAAATCACAGTCGCTGGTTATGTTGTCAGACTTCTGCAGCATAGCTGCATGATTACAGCCATTGTGTAAAATGTGGTTTTCTTCAGCTAATAGTATATGGGAATTATACAACCTGACTCACAGCATCCAATGCCTGCTGCTGCTTTTGAGTGGCATCAAGTTGCTTCCAACTTATGGCAACCTTGGGCGACAGTGATTTCTAGAAGGTCAGCTCTTCCCTTATGGAGTCCATCTTATATTTGGCCTTCCTCTTTTCTTAGTGCCTTCAGCTTTTTCCAGGATTACTGTCTGCTCCATTGAATCTTCTTTTCCCATCAGGTGCCCAAGGTACAACAGTTTAATCCATTTCATTCTAGAGACAGTTTAGGCTTAATTTTATTTATCACCCACTTGTCTTTCTGGGTGCCCACAATCTTTGCAAAGCTCTCCACAAACAACACATTTTGAATTAATTTTTTTCCTTTGAGTTTTCTTCACTTTCTATCTTTCACATTCTTTCATAGCATTTGGGAATAGCATATAATGGATAATTTGGTCTTGGTATCATCCAGTCACATATTCTTACACATGGGATATTTCCTACTTCCTTCTTGGTTGCCTTTCCGAGTTTCAGTCTTCTTATTTCTTGAGTGCAGTTTCCATTTGGACTGATGACTGAAGCAGGATATTGAAAAATCCTTTGTCTGTTTCAGTTTCTTCACCGTCAACAGTAAAGTGATGTTATTTTTCTGTAGTCATGATCTTTGTCTTCATGACATTCAATTATAATCTTGCTTTTGTACCTTCTCCTTTCACTTTCACCAGCAGTTATTTCAAGTCATTGCTGCTTTCTGCCTGTAATGCTACCTCGTCTGTATTGTGGATTATCTCTTCCACCACTTTCACTCCTGTTTCATTAACAGTTAATCCATTTTTTTGTGTGTGTGTGAAATAAATTCTGTATGTAGAATGAATAGATAGGAAGATAAAAAGACCCTTGTCTGACAACCTTTTAGCTATGGGAAACCATTCTGTTTCTCGATTATCTATCCCAGCAGTACCTTTTTGTCTGCAATATTGGTCACACATCACCATAATCAATGTTGTGGCACACTCATTTTGTTTAGAACAATCCATAGCTATTCATGTTGCACACAGTCAAAGCTTTTACTGTGATCTATAAAGTGTAGTTTCTTTTTTTCTCCCCTGAAATTCTTTGGTATGCTCCAGTAATAATTATTATTTGACTTCAAATTGATTCTGACTTATGATGATTCTTTCCAAGTTTTTTTTAAGGTATACTTAAAAATGGTTTGCTATTCCCTTCTTCTGGGGGTACCTGGGACTGTGGATATATGTTGGCTGCTGGATCTGGTTGCATAGCTCGGTGAGTCAGAATCCAGTTTAAGTGTTAGGAAGTTCTTCTTCCATAAATTGGGCCTCACTTTGCTTACATGGAAAATTCATGCTATGGTTCAATAGCTGATGCATTCCTTTGTGTCTCCTTTCTTGGTGTTTAGAATATATATTGAACATTTCCACTCTGTGAGTTATTTTATTTGCCATGATGCCTGATGCTTACTCCATCTTTTTAACAACTAGGACAGAATTTATTCTTTCAAATAATCATGTACTTAAGTACCCTGGACTTTGACACATAAAGCCTTTTGATTGACGGGACAAAACAATGCAGGTGTCCTCTAGATGATTTTGGTCTTGTTTGTGTGATATACTGTATGCAGGATGCATTCTCTATCCATAAAGGTTTTTTAATGGAGTGAAGTTCAAAGAGGTGCAGAGCAGAGTTGATCTTCTCAGGTAGCCATCTGAAAATAGCAGTCATATTCATCCATAGCACAACATAACATTCAAAATCTAAATTCTTCTTTCTCCCTTTTCTACCTAGTCAAATGATACAAGAGTGAGCTTTACATGTCTAATGAACTACAGCTCAAGAGATTAGGAACAAAGCATTTCTGTAGCCTGAACATGCACTTCAGCTAGGCAAGTGGGGCTGTTGCTTATCCACAAATAGATTCTGTCAGTTTCAGCTTTTTATCTTGGATGTTCCTGAAGGAATCTGGATTAGCATAATGAGGATGTTCATGAACCGTCTCATTATAATTTTAGAAAATTTCAGCACTGGAATAATATACTGTGTTTTCAACTTCCAAGATTTATACATTTTAACTTTGGAAATGATTTTGTTACAAATTGAACTTGAAAAATCGCTCCACTGTGTGTGTTTATGTACTGTCACAATGGTGGTGCTGGGGGCACAATTATTACTGAAACCCTGAGCATCGTTATAATGTCATTCAAAGCAGCAGACAGTTGAATCTGCTGTTATCAGCTCTAATAGGGCTGCTTCTTCTTCTTCCTCTAATTGGACACGTCTGAAGGGGATGAATATTGCACATTCCAGGTAATTGCAAATAATTCCAGATTAATCCAGGCTACCTCAAATGGAAAGTCTGTCGGGTTTTACAATGGAGCTAACCAGTTGCCAGGGTTCGGTGTAGTAACCATATGTTTGTTTTCCTTTTAACAATGAAGAGGCAGAAACCTAAAGTGTGCTACTGAGATGTTCCGCAATGTTGGGCTTGTGTGCATACGTAGCTTTTATCTGTATTTTGTTGTTATGATTGCAGCACCTTGTCTCATAGGCCCCATTCGTGACTAAGCAAGCAAAGGGCTGACAAATCCTGATAGTGTTGTGACAGATGGTTGGGCTAGGCTACCTGTCTTTACCTTCACAACCTTCGTGGGCCCTCTGCTGTAACACAATGGAGCTACTATCCTGCAACATGTGGTGCTTGACTATGCTGCATAAATGCAAAGGCCTCTTTGCTCTCAAATACATCATCTTAGTTGAGCAACCTGCAAAGCTAATTTTAAATTTCTCCCTCTTCAAGCCTTGAGGGCGGATATGATTCAATTATGAAGCAATAGTGTCTTGGGGTGAACTAAAAACTGAGCTACACTAGTGATAAAAGGTAAAGGTTCCCCTTGACATTTTTAGTCCAGTCGTGTCCGACTCTAGGGGGCGGTGCTCATCCCGTTTTTCAAGCCATAGAGCCAGCGCTTGTCCAAAGACAGTTTCCGTGGTCACGTGGCCAGCGTGACTAGGGAACACCGTTTTACCTTCCCACCGAGGTGGTACCTATTTATCTATTTGCATTTACACTAGTGATACCTTTCCCCAGAAACCCCCTTCTTTTTGCTTTCTGAAGCACAGCTGATATAACGAGTCAGCAGAGAATGCAGTGAATCAGTGAAGACTTTTGGGAGGAGCCATGCCTTTCACTTTTGTTTTAGCTTCATCCTAACAACTGCTAGGGTCATTTCTCCAATACGGGTTCAAATGAACCCGCAGTTGCCTTTGTCTTTGTTGCAGTGTGTGTTTTCAATTACAGGGTAGACCCTGAACCCTTGTTCAGCATCTATCCTGCTTTGTTGCATGAGTAAGACTTCCATTTCACAGAATCATATAATTATAGAATCATAAGGGAGTTGGAAAGGGCCTATAAGGCCATCTAGTCCAACCCCCTTTTCTATGCCAGAATCAGATGCCTCCCACCACCCATGCTAGAAGCCTTTTGCTTGCTAGAGGTGGTGCAGGCTGGAGCTATGCAGCCACAGCTCTGGGGCTATAGATTTCTCTGCCTACTGTGTTTGACTTATGGCATCATTGTAGTTCGCAGGAGAGCGATTGGCTTGTTCCCCCCTCTTTCTTTCTTTCTTTCTTTCTTTCTTTCTTTCTTTCTTTCTTTCTTTCTTTCTTTCTTTCTTTCTTTCTTTCTTTATTTATTTATTTATTTATTTATTTATTTATTTATTTATTTATTTATTTATTTATTTATTTATTTATTTATTTATTAAATTTATACCCCGCCCCTCTAGACCATGTCTGTTTATTTTATTTTATTTATACAGGAAAAAAGCAAGACAAATAAGAAACAAAGGTAAAAGAAAGGGAAAAAAGGAAAAGAAAAAAACTAACCCCTCACATAAAACTAACCACTCCCCCCTTTGGAGTCAGAGACTCCAGCCTCGTTAACCCCTCTGCTTCCCCAATTTCATTTCCAGTATATACTGAGCAGATATACATGCATCATAAACTTTGCCCTACACTCCTGTCTTCTGGGCCCAAGAATATATTAGTTCCCAGCTTTGTTTTACATAGTCTCTTGGTTGTTCCCGTAGTGCTTCTGAAAGGGGGTCCAGTTCTGCTATGTCCCATAACTTCTTTAACAGCTCTTCTATCATTGGAACCTCTTCGGTTTTCCATTTTTGGGCCCAAAGTAGTCTAGCTGCTGTGAGTATATATATATATAAGACAATACTTCAATTTATTATCATTAATACCGGATATGACATTCAATAATGCCATTTCAGGTTTTATATCTAATTTCTGCTGGGTAATTTCTTTTGCTACGTCCCATACCTGTGTCCAATAATTTTTGACCTTTTCGCATGTCCACCACATATGATAATAAGTTCCTGCATTCTTTTTACACTTCCAGCATATATTAATTGTTAATACTGTGCGATCTTCTGTACGTCATGCTTTATTCCTCGCCAAACCGGCGAGCAGGCAAATATGGAAACCTGTCAAAAACAAACAAACAAACAAAATGCAACATAGTCACAGTCCAAAGGCTTTTGGCAAGCAAGCGGCCTCAGTGTTTATACTGTAAATGTGGAAGAAAATAATGTTTAATTTACATAATGCAGCCGTGGTGGTTAGCACCCAGTGTGGTTGGTGGGAAGAAAGCCACAGAAGCTTGTGGTAGGTTGAACCATAGGCAGAGCCAGGGGTACAAGCGGCCAGTCATATGTACATAGGCACATGCAAGGGCAGCCAAATACGTATCTGCGCACAGGGACACAGACACAGAAGCACACCAGGCTGGCAGTCATTCAGCCACTGCTTCATCACCATCTTATTCTCCCACCTCTCCCTCTTCCTTTTTGGAATCTAGCTTGAACATCAGGCATTTCTCGCTCCATACAAAGGAAACACCTTTGTTGCAACACCTTGAGCATCACTTTGCTTGCATGCATGGGAAATTAAAGTAGTGGTGCTATAGGTACTGCACTCTTTGGCACATTTTCTTTAGGAATGAAACCCACTACATTCTCCTCTCCTCTCTATAGCATGACTAATTCGCTGCAACTAAGGATTGTGCTGGACTTGCCAGAAAGAGTTGCTTTGCTGGGACTGATCATCTAAATGTGATCCAGTCCTGATCACTCCAGCCTACTTAAAAAAAAAATAAAAAAGAGAGAGAGAGAGAGAAAGAGAGAGAGAGAGAGAGAGAGAGAGAGAGAGAGAGCTTGTGTAGATCATCTGGTTACAGATAGACTAAACCAGATCATGCTCTAGGTGCTGCAAAAAGTGAGCTAAATAACTGTCAGATCACACCCTAAATCACTAGAGATACCAACACTTGTCAAAACTGGAGCACTTATATTTAACAGACTTCAGTGAGAGAAGCATTGCTACAGGTGGCCCATGATCAGGGCAATATATTTTGGACGGAAGCACACACACCCCTCCCCAGTCCATGAGATGCCCTTTTACTGTTTTATCACTGAAATCAATAAACATAATGGTGCTTTAATGTGAATAGATCATAACCTATTTGGAATATTAATTCCAAAGAGTAGAGGTAATGTGTATACTCAATTACCCAGTTATTTTGAGAGGTGTATTTAAGTTGGGAATACTGGATGTAGCCCAGTACCATTAATCCCATCAATTATTGTGCCTCCAACAATGGAGCTATATTTCTGTTTGATGTAACAAACACAAGCACATACCTTGAAATTCTGGAAAGCAGCATAAAAGGTGGTTACAAAGTTGAGATCTATTATGTAAGTAACATATTTTGCAGAATGTGTAATTAATTTTAATTATATGAAATATATTGTCTTCTTGTGGGTAATAATTTCCTGCTATGATCCTTTCATACAGGAAGAAAGTTTTCTTACTTCTTAATAAAAAGCTATTTTTTTATTTTTAAAGTCGTTTACCGTTGTGCTTTTCATGATGGAGAGAATTGATCTTAAAATGGTTAAATTAAAAAAAATCAGGCTAAGTTAAACGAAATAGCCTGATGTGACTTGTTGGAAAATTGACCAAAGATTTTATTGCTCTGAAGGGGAGACAATTAGCCAAAACTTGACGAAAAGATTAAGTTGTGGGGGAGGGAATAAGGCAAGTGTTGCGGATCTTAAACAAGTGGTCTTGCATTACAGCTTAGCAAAGTTACTTTTTTGGACAATAACTCTGAGAATCCAGCAGCCAGTAGCAGTGGAAGAGTTTAAGAATCATAGTCCATAAAATAGCTTTACCATTCTCTGAGTTAGAATAGCAATTCGCAAACCAACCAAAGCTGGTAAAAAGCACTTCTTTTCTCTGATCATTTCAGAACTACAGTACAATTAATAAATACAACAGAAATTTGTTGCTTGCCTGCCAGATTGGTGGTATATAAATCAAATGATAATGATGATGATGATGATGATGATGATGATGATGATATAATAATAATAATAATAATAATAATAATAATAATAATAATAATAATAATAGTAGTAGTAGTAGTAGTAGTAGTAGTAGTAGTAGTAGTAGTAGTAGTAGTAGTATTTATTTATTTATTTATTTATTTATTTATTTATTTATTTATTTATTTTATACCCTGCCTATCTGGCCCGCCGGACCACTCTAGGCGGCTTCCAAATATAAAATCAAATAATAAAACGTAGACAAATACATAATACTCAAACAAGAACAGCAGTAAAGATAAAAAGGAAAAGTAAGAAAAATTCAAGAGTTGGCTGGAGGGAAGGCCTGAATAAACAGCCATGTTTTTAATTGGGTTTTAAAGGTGCCCAGCGTGGGGGCCGCGCGAATCGCCAGAGGGAGATTGTTCCAGAGGCGAGGAGCCACCGCCGAGAAGGCCCGGTTTCATGTCTTCTCCTTCCGGGCCTCTCTCGGCATCAGGCTCCTCAGCCTCACCTCCTGACTCGCGCGGGTGATCCGGGTAGACCTTGGTGGGAGGAGGCGTTCCGCCAAATATCGAGGTCCTAAACCGTTTAGGGCCTTATAAGTAAGCATTAAAACTTTGAAGTTGACACGGAAACAGATGGGCAGCCAATGCAATGTGGCCAGCATTGGAGAGATGTGATGGTATTTTCTCGCTCCACTAAGGAGCCTGGCTGCCGCATTCTGAACCACCTGAAGTTTCCGTGTCAGCCTCAAAGGCAGCCCCACGTAGAGCGTGTTACAGTGATCTAATCTTGAGATTACGAGCGCATGTACCAAGGTAGTGAGTGCCCCCATGTCGAGATAGGGTCGCAGCCGGGCAATCCACCAAAGATGGAAAAATGCGGTGCGGACTACTACTACTAGTAGTAGTAATAAAATTTTGTGCCCAGTAAAGGCAAACAGCAAGAGCATTTGGGGTAGATCTTCCATAGCACATATTGATAGGTACAGAGTACACTCATGTCAGTGTGAAGCTGAGATCATTTGAGCATTATCCACTGATAAATATGGACAAGGCATAAATCCCATTTATCTCGTTGATCCTTTAGACCAGTGGTTCCCAACCTTGGGTCCCCAGATGTTCTTGCACTGCAACTTCCAGAAATCCTGGCCAGCACAGCTAATAATTAAGGCTTCTGGGAGTTTTAGTCCAAGAACATCTGGAGACCCAAGGTTGGGAAGCACTGCTTTAGATGAGTAAACCTCATTCAAACCTTTGATTGTGAACCTCCATCCAGAGCACAGGTCTTCTCAAGCAGCACTGGATTAAATTATTGAGGTTAAGTTTCAGTTTTGCTGAGTCTAACCTTTGCCCGGCCAAGTCAAGCAGCACTGGGCCCAAAGTCAGCCAGACTAATTTAAGAACATAACAACATAAGCAGAGCCCTGCTGGATCAGGCCAAGGGCCCATCTAGTTCAGCACCCTGTATCTCACAATGGCCCCACCAGATGCCTCTGGGAGCACATGAGACACACGAAGCAGAAAATCTCACCAACATCTTTCATCCCCTCACTCACAATTAAGTGTAACAATAGTCAAGTAATTAATGCCACAATTCACTGTGCTTTTAAAATTAATTAATAATAGTTATGTGGTGTCAGGTTGATTCCAACCCATGGTGACCCTTCCCATGGTTTTCTTTGCACCATGTCCCTCCTTCTGCTGGACTCCTTACCAGTCCCTGCTTCTGGAGACGCTTCTCCCTGGAAGCACAGTGGGGAAATCAAACTCCTGACACCAGGCTCTGTGGCGAGGTGTTCCAGTTCATGATGGTGCTCAAAATCTGCAGCCTGAGGTAACTGCCTCATCCTACATCACCACAACCAGTAGGGCTGGTGCTACCTCTTACCTGTCAGAGAACCGCCTCCAGACATCTGTTCAAGATTTCTACCCTTGTTTGTACAAGATGGGCTTAAGAAATAGAGCTGTGTATTGTATGAACACTGCTGATGTCTGGGTTCATAACGCATGTTTAGCTTGACTCTCAGGTGCATCCTTTATGTTTCCCAGATGAATGAAAGTTTCCTAATTGGATTTCTAGGAATAATTAAGCTACTGGGTGAACATTGTTTTGGTGAATGAAAAATCCGCCCTCCACCCCTGGCAGCATTCCTGCAATGTGATGCAAAGAATTTTCATGTGCAAACATGCCAGGGTGCTTGTAAAATACAAGTCTTCCCTACACACACATAAACATGCATACATACACAGCTGCATACACACTATAATGAGGGGCATTTTGCTAATTACTGTACTAAAATTAATGGTCCTCAGATTATCAAACATTCCATAGTCAAAACATGAGTGTAATAAAGTTGTATTTCACCACATCTTAATTTTCCTAGTGAGCAATTAAAACATTAAAGTAGGTTTAAGATGTGCTAAATTATCTTTTCAGTACATTAGTAAGTGTTGTTTTGATGAGACATGAATTTTTCATGTTGGAAAATTTTATAAATAGTGTATGTACTAACCTGATAATATGCATCATTTTAAAGGGGTTGTACACATACTATATAGTCATGAAAATATTAAGTGTTTATGTAATGTACTCTCTGCCACTTAGGCATAGAACAACATGCTTACAAAAGAGCCCAAACTATTTGCCTGTTTGAAAAACAACAGCCTGTATTTATAATTCCAATATTTAAAGAATGTTAAAAGTGCAGTTCTGTGCTTGTCTACTAATCCCACTGAATTCAATGACTGGAATCCAGTGGTAACCCACAACCATAGTAGGCTCATTGAATCAGTGGAATTTACATAGATGTTGACTCAGCAAATCCCTACCGATTCAATGAGCCTACTCTAGTTGGAGCTTGGTAGTGGATTGCAGCCAATAAATAATTTCCAGCAAACGGTATAGTGCTGCCACCTAGAAGTGATCGTTTAGAGTGACAGATTGTGATCCTTGAAATGCTGTTGGACTGTATCTTCCATCATCCCCTACCATTGGCCATGTTGGCTTGCCCTGATGGTAGTTATAGTCCAGCTGTACCTGGATGACCATGCTCACCTCTACTCTAATGATATCAAGAAAGTTGGTTAGAGGCTTATGAAAAAGACATCCACAGCATTATTGAGATGCTACATTGAATCACTGTAGCTGCCAAAAAACGTTTAAAAAAAAAGAATGTGCATTACCACTAGTACCCTTTTTCTGAAATATGTTGCTCATTCCTCATGAAAGTTACTCATGAGTAACAAGTAACACATTACTCATTACTAGTGTGTTACTTTTTATAAAATGGCAGAGAAATACAAAAACAATGTCCAAGATGGCCCTGAACAACCACCACCCTGATAACTCTGAAGTATTAAGAAAGTATTACACTATTTTCCAAGGTGATAGCCCTGTCCCCTGGCCCCCTCTACAGCAGAAAAGTGCTTTACAAGTAACACCATTACTTACACTGTGTAAACTTCCAAGCTCCAATACAGATGGTGGCATGTGATCAGCTCTGTACAAAGCTAAAATAAGCATATTAATTAATTAATACTCCGCCTTTGTCTGTGAAAGGACATGGTGGCACTGTGGGTTAAACCGCAGAAGCCTCTGTGCTGCAAAGGTCAGAACTCTAGCCATCGTAAGATCGAATCCACATGACGGAGTGAGCTCCCGTCGCTTGTCCCAGCTCCTGCCAACCTAGCAGTTCGGAAGCATGTAAATGTGAATAAATAGGTACCACAACGGTGAGAAGGTAATGGCTTTGCATGTCTAGTTGTGCTGGCCACGTGACCACAGAAACTGTCTACGGACAAACTCTGGCTCTACAGCTTGGAGACGGGGATGAACACTGCACCCTAGAGTCGGACACAACTGGACTAAATGTCAAGGAGAACCTTTACCTTACCTTCTCCTTGAAAAGGACCCAAGGCAGCTTACAACAATGAAAGGCAATATTTAAAGTTGAAAGTTGAAAACAAGGAGTATACAATGGTGGTTAACATCATTAAATGACAATATTTGGAACTATGAACAATGAATAAGGATGCATCTTACATCATTAGCAGGCAATATTAAGACAAAGATCGATAGGTATACATATTTTTTGAAATAAAGTCACTCCGAGAAGTGGAAAACACAAAAATGGAAAACACAAGTAGTACTAAAAATCCAGTCAAAGCAGTAATGCATAGCAGCCTGTCTTAAAATTCACACACAGGTAGCTGGTTACTGTGGGAAGGCTGGCCTGAAGAGAAAGATAGAAATTCCACCTCAGTCCCTGGCATTCAGAATAGAGGAAATATCAGTGAAGTAGGTGGCATCCCATTCCAGATTTATCAGTATATCTATATCCAAAAATACCTTTCAGACCATTGTTCTGCAAGAGTTGTGTTTTTGTATTCCAAAAAAGGAATATAGTAAGGAAGAAACAATTACATGCACAGAACGATTCTGCCTCCATGACAATCCTCCATTCCTCTCATCCATTAATAAGTATTACATGACACAGCAGTATTGAGTAGCAATGTTTGAGGGATAGAATGATAGCTACTACTAGGAGTAATGTACATTTTTCTCCACTTTGCAAATAATAGTAATATCAGCAAGGAAGAACAAGAAAAAATGGTAAAGAACAAAGAGCCAAACGTCATGAGTTAAATAGTATATAATGTGTGCATCTTCGTATAAGGATCTTGGCTCTAATTCTATATTGATAGCATTAATTGGTAGCTGGGTCATTGCAAGCGTCAGCTCCATTTCAGTGTGACTTTTTGTTAGTCTCCATTCAAAAATAAATAAATAAATAAATAATAACTGGGGAATTGTGCAGCAAAGCTAATGCCTCCCTCTGCCAGTCTGTTTTTAAACCCCTCCAACAAAGATCCATTGATGCTTCTCAGAATGCTAAGGTTCACTAACCACACATTAAACTTCTGTAAATGAATGTGTTCTAAGCCTTTTTGTCTCTAGATTGACAGAGGCCATCCTCAAACAAATTTGCCAACTTCCAGATCAATCTATGGAGATGCTATCTGAGCATAAAGCATACTGCCTTCCCAATTTCTGGCTTATCATGGCAGAAGCTGATTGATCCGACCCAAACTTAATATGGAGCCACTCCAAAGAGGGAAGTCAGGAGGTCATCAGGTGCAACTGGGTATCTTCCAAGTGTTCTGATTTTACCAGCATCCTGCCAGAACACCGAGAAAGGTGACCAGGTGTGCTCTGTGTCAAGCAATAATTATGAGAGGTAACTATAGGCAGGGACAAAAATAGATGTGCTGATTAGCCCTATTTTCCATTCTTGGGCAAGGTGCTGTATTTTGAGGGGTCGGGATCAGCTCCAAGGGTTCCTGGATCAAACCAATCATCCAGATTTATTTCAATCTAGCTTCAAGCCGGGTTGCATTACAGGACTGACACAGCTTTCGTTGCTATGAGGTACACAAGGAACAAGAAAAGGGGAGTGTCTCCTTGTTAGGTCTGCTGGAACTCTCAGCACCAACCATGGTAACCTTCTAGACTGCCTCTGGAATGGAAGAGTGAGCTCAGAAGGTAGTCCTGGAGGATTTTTATTCAATGCTGTGGCCCTATAGCATGGTTGCCTGGAGATTTGGAGCCCGTGCAGCCGAAATGCTGATGATATCCAGGGCTGCTTCTCATCCTTTGGTGTCAGTAATAGATGGGAAGAGGTTGAACACACTGTGTAAAAACATAGACTCATGGTTCAGGTGTATCCCTGAAGTCATCCCTGAACCTGAATTTCCTCATTTTGGTAGTGGCTAGTAGTATGTGAGTGCACCCATTCCTGCCTGTTTTGATCTAGCTACAGTGACACATGCCTTTATTACTTTCTAGTGGGATAAATGCAGTGCCTTCTATGTCAGGTTGCCTTTGAAGAATGTTAAGATGCTGCAGTGTCTGGTTACAAGGAAGGTATAGTCCCCACCCCACCTCAACCCACTGCATTAGCTTTGTTGGCCAAAGCTTTGTTGGCCATTAGCTTTGTTGGCCGAACACAGTTCCACTTTCTGGTGCACCTCATGATACTGGTTCTGACTTATAAAGCCACTTGGATGGTTCCAAGATATCTGAAAGATGAGATTCTCCCACACAAGCCTGCCCAAGAACTGAAATCAAGACTAATATATTTAACTTACTGTTTTTTAGTGGTACTGGGTTTTTTAAAAACTGTATTGTAAGCTGCCTTTTGAGTGCTCACTGGAAGGACAGATCCTGAAGCTGAGGTTCCAATACTTTGGCCATCTCATGAGAAGAGAAGACTCCCTGGAAAAGACCCTGATGTTAGGAAACTGTAAAGGCAAGAGGAGAAGGGGATGACAGAGGTTGAGATGGTTGGACAGTGTCATCGAAGCAACCAGCATGAATTTGACCCAACTCTGGGAGGCAGTGAAAGACAGGAGGGCCTGGCATGCTCTGGTCCATGGGGTCACAAAGAGTCGGACATGACTTAACGACTAAATAACAACAAGCTGCCTTTTGTCCTAGTCCAGGGAGAAATATGGTGTGTGTGTGTCTGTGTGTGTGTGTGTGTGCGTGTGCGCGCTCTTTGAGAGAGAGAGAATTTCTAGAAATGAATTAATAAATGTAACTAAATATGCGGAATTTATTTTACTCTATTTATTTCAAAATGCCTTTCCTAATTATCTTGCTTTCCCCGTTTATTTTCATAACCCTGCTCCATTTCCTGCAGATATCATAGGGATTTCCTACAGAATCCATAAGGTAAGGATTCCTTATGTGTATGGCAAGCTTGTAGAGTTCATCACATTTTAGGAGGATAGTTGGCCTGTTGCAATCAAAACAAAAAGGATTGTGGTGGTTTCTGAATTACTAACAAGTTTTGTTGGGAGAAAGGGCTACATCTGAATTAAGCTTCTGGCACATAAAGCTTGTTACTCTTTTGCTTTGCTTTGCTTTGG